>NW_020825525.1:0-116031 GCF_003286085.1 Drosophila persimilis
CCTGCACTTTAGGCATTTTACAGTTCTCTCTTTGGATGACGAAATCCAATACTCGGGATGGCGAAATCAATTGAAATGTTTATAGAAAAACTATTCCCGAAAGGGATCAACGATGCAAAGATCAGAAAGTTCAAGTCAGTCTTGATCCAGCAGCGACACCGCAAAGTCTAGCTAAAAACGAGGGGGAACGTTGTGAGTTGCTTCGGAGACCGCAACTCTACGGTTATACCCGATACTAAGTCAGTATGGCTCTCCTCCAGCAGGCGGCGTCTAATATTAAACGACACGACAAAGAGTGCGTGCGAGAGAGACAGAAAATCAGTCTGAGCGTGACGTCGGGCGCTGCGTAGCCACTGCAAATTGATTTGTTCCTTTTGGCTATAAAAATGATCTGATCTGATCCAGATTCAGTAATCTGATAGATATGGTCATTATCTATGATTCTGCGTTTTTAGTTTTCTCAAATCTGCAATATTGTGGATGCAACAGATTTTCGTCCTTTGTGGGGGCGGAAGGGGGTGGGGCGAAATTTTGAGATATACGTTTTATAGTGAGATCTAACAGGAGTGCGGATACTAAATTTGGTTACTCTAGCTTTAATAGTCTCTGAGATTTGTGAATATCCCCAGATTTGCATCCTTTGCGGGGGCGGAAGGGGGTGTGGCGAAATTTTGAAACAAACTCGTCTCGGTCCGATATATTAGGAGTGTGGATACCAAATTTGGTTGCACTATCTTTTATAGTCTCTGAGATCTAGGCGCTAATGTTTTACTCTAAGCAAAGCCGCCTATGCTACGTGTGTGTTAGAGAGAGACAGGGCGAGAAAAAATGAAATTGTTTTCTTGATGCTGGCTATAATAATAATACGATCCAATTCAGATTCCGCAGTCTAAAAGATATGGTCATTCTCTACGATTCTGCGTTTTTGGTTTTCTCGTATCTTTAAAATTGTGGATGCCACAGATTTTCGCCCTTTGTGGGGGCGGAAGTGGGCGGGGCAAAGTTTTGAAATATTTTTGGAGCAGTGAGATATCACAGAAGTCTGGATCCAAAACATCGTTGCTCTAGCTCTTATAGTCTTTGAGCATTAGGCGCTGAAGGGGACGGACAGACGGACAGACGGACGGACGGACAGACAGACAGGGCTCAATCGACTCGGCTATTGATGCTGATCAAGAATATATATACTTTATAGGGTCGGAAACGATTCCTTCTGGACGTTACACACATCCACTTTTACCACAAATCTAATATACCCCAATACTCATTTTGAGTATCGGGTATAATTAAGATCGCGCAATCCCTTTGCCCGGAATTCCTTTGTGACCCTCTACTTAAATCTATATCAGTGAAGTTCGAAGTAAAATAAAAACTTTTTAAAAACACAATCCGCTACCGCAGTTATTTAATTTACATACAAGCAGCAGCACCGGTGCATTATTTCGTTTTCGCTTTCGCTTCTCCACTGCTGCTTGCGTTGTATCGTTGCCGCTCTTGAGCTTAACGGTGCGCCAAGTGACGCGCTACCCTGTATCTGACGGGTATATTGTTTTCGGCTGTTACTTGCCAAGTGACGCGCTACCCTGTATCTAACGGGTATATTGTTTTCGGCTGTTACTTGCAACAACTCTTTCCCTTGATACCTCGTGCCTCGACATTCAATTAAAATTCGTTTTCAATTATCGTTCTCGTTCAAAAATTAAAAAAAAAAAAATAATAATTGTTGAGACAACGAGCTTTTTCGCTGACTATGATTGTTCAATAATTTCACAAATTATTAATTTCCGAAAACGTTATAAATTTTATTATAGGTATTTTGTGTGTTGAGGGTGGCCGAAGATGCCAGAGCCTTTTACAATAGTATTAGAGTGACACACTTGGATGAGGCAAGCGAGCCGATCTCGAGCCAAAGTAATAGATTGGGGACAAAAAGGGTCTGTTCTCCAACTATATCAAGCGGTAACTGCTAGAGCAGGCGCAGCTGCTGACGGCTTAGCGACGGCATAGGAAAGAAAAGATAACAAGAGCGAGCATAGATAAGAATAGATGATTAAATGAGAGCATGTTGCTGAGCGAGCATAGATAAAGCTACGCTTACGTTACGTTAGTTTAGTATAATGACCAAAATAGAAAAGAAAGTGAATTGATAGGCAATAAAACAATGGTATAAAATTTACACTCGGGCTTCGCCCGAACATACTCCCCCGTGGAAGGATCCATGCCTTTCACCTCATCTCGTAGAGGCAATAGACATAGTTTTGCAAGTGCTCTTCGGCTAACACCTGTAGCCATCCTGATCAAGGCGACTCGAGATACGCCATCAGCTCCTGGGATGAGCTCGAGGATTCTCGCTAGAGGCCACTTCAGAGGAGGGAAATTCTCGTCCTTAACAAGAACGACATCATTGACGTGAAGCTCAGGATTCCGGGTGCGCCACTTCGTTCTTTCTTGAAGACTGGTTAAATACGATTGGCGCCAGCGAGACCAAAAGATTTGCTGAAGCTGTGTGACCTTCTGCCAACGGTCCAAGCGATCGACGTTTAAATGAACCAAGTCAGGCTCCAAGAAGGTTGTGATAGGGGCGCCAACTAGAAAATGGCCGGGCGTGAGTACATCGAGATCTGCAGGGTTCTCTGAAAGAGGAAACAATGGCCTTGAATTAATGATTGCACAGATATTGCACGCGAGAGTGCGCAGCTCATCAAATCCAAGAAGCGAGGATCCGAGGGCACGTCGAAGATGATGCTTAGCAAGCTTGACTGACGCCTCCCACAATCCTCCAAAATGTGGCGATCTAGGAGGAATGAAACGCCAATCGATGCAATCGTTGAGAAAAGCTTGATGCACGGCTTCTTGATGACTGTCGCTTAGGAATAGCGACTTAAGTTCCGCCAGTTCGTTCCGCGCTCCAACAAAATTTGTGGCATTATCTGACCAAATACGACCAAATGCTGCGAAGAGCAGAGAGGAACGCAGATGTTGTAAGATCCTTCACAAGCTCGATGTGAACCGCCTTGGTGGAGAAGCATATAAAAATGCTCATGTAGCACTTTAGTGGGGGCCGGTTTCGAACTTCTGATTTATACAGGAACGGACCGCAATAGTCCACGCCGGTAACTAAAAATGCACGAGATTCGCTGACTCTGTCCACCGGAAGATCTGCCATTATTTGCTCGAGAGTTCGAGGCTTCACTCTAAAGCATCTGACACACTTTTGGATTACGTGTGCTACGGTCTTTCGGCCACCGATTGGCCAGTACGTTTGACGAATGATGGCTAATAGCGACTGGGGTCCAGCGTGAAGGTGCTTTTCGTGTAAGTGCCGTATCAGAGCAGAAGTGATGGAATGATTCTTGGGCAATATTATGGGATGCCGTGCTTCAAAGTCCAAGGTAGAGTTTTTAAGACGCCCTCCAACTCGAAGCAAACCGCAATCATCTAAAAATGGCGAAAGAGAGGCGATCGAGCTTGAAGCCTTGATGTCCTTTCGCGTTTCCAGGGCTCTTATTTCAGTGGATAGACGAGATTGTTGAGTAAGACGAATAAGCAGTTCGGTTCCCAAACGCAAGTCCTCCACAGTTATTCCAGACTTTCGTCGATGAATGAATTTGCATACATACGCAAAAATTCGTTGCATTTTGGGGAAGGAATTTACAAACTTTGATTCTTCCACCAAATATCTTGACGCGCAGTTTGTAATTAGTATGGTTTTTCGTGCCTCCAAAACCGGCTCTGGAAGAGCAGGTGTACTTGGCCATTGATCCTTACTGGCTGTCAAGTATGTAGGTCCATACTTCCAAAGATGAGAATTGATGAGCTCAGCTGGTAATGATCCTCGAGAAAGCATATCGGCAGGGTTTAGATCAGTTGGCACGTGCAGCCAAGACATTCCAGATGTGAGTTCCTGAATAACAGAAAGTCTATTAGCGACAAATACATTGAAGTTGGATGGTTGATTCTTGATCCAAGCCAAAACGACTGTGGAGTCACACCAGCAATAATAAGAGCACTTGAAGTTCATCAAAGACACTTCATGCATAAGCTGAGCGAGTAGCGCTGCACCACATAATTCCAACTTGGGTATTGTGATAGTCTTCAGTGGCGCTACACGAGATCTGGAAGATAGAAGATTTGCCTTGACTCCATTGTCGCCTTGCGAAACAGCGTAGATGCAAGCTCCATAAGCACCCATGCTGGCATCACAAAATCCATGCATTTCAAGGTTGCTGCTTCGAAGGAAAGATAGGCGCGGGAAAGAAATTTGTTGCATAGAGTCAAACTGCTGAATAAAGTTGATCCAAGTTGTGCGTAAGGAGACTGGCAGACTTTCATCCCAATGAAGCTTTTCTTTCCACAGCTGCTGTAGAAATATTTTTGCTTTAGTAATAACTGGCCCTATAAGTCCGAGTGGATCATAAAATCGTGCAATAGTTGACAGTACAACTCGCTTAGTTGGTTTCGAAGGGACTTGATTGGGACAGAATGAAAATAATAGCTCATCCGAAGTGGGATTCCATGCTAAACCTAGCGTCTTGGTTACATCGCTGCCATCAGTAAATTTAACAAATGTTTCCCTATCTTCATGGGGTGTTTGATCGAGTACATATGTATCGTTGGAACACCATTTTCTGATCTTGAAATTTCCTTTGGCTAATAGTCCTGACACCTGGCGAATTATTTCCAGCACCTCATTTGTAGTATCTCCCCCCGTTAGCAAATCATCCATGTAAAAGTCCCGCAGCACAACTTCAGAGCCAATTGGATATGACGAACTCTCGTCTGCCGCTAGTTGGTGCATAGAACGGACGGCCAGAAATGCTGCTGGTTTCGTTCCATAGGTCACGGTATCCAGCTTGAATGTCCTTAGCTCCTCGAGGGGTGAGTCACGCCACAGTATGCACTGCAGAAAACTATCTTGGGGCGAGACACGGACGCATCTATACATTTTACAAATGTCACCAGTCAATGCTATACGAAAGGTACGAAATCGAAGAAGAGTCGTAACTAACTTTGGCTGAATTGTTGGGCCTGACATCAATATATCGTTGAGGGAATATCCTGTAGATGTACAAGCGGATCCGTCGAAAACTACTCGGAGTTTTGTGGTGGTTTTGTCTTCTCTTAAGACGCAGTGATGAGGAAGAAAAAATTTGCGTTGTTTAAGTGCGTCACTTTTGACAGGGGACATGTGATTCAAATCGACGTATTCCTTTATAAATGCGGCGTATTGGGCCTTGAGAAGCGGTTTGCGAACCAACTTGCGCTCTAGATTGAGAAATCTGCGATAGGCTTGTTGATAAGAATCTCCAAGAAGACTGTCACTCAGCTTTAAAGGCAATTGAACGCAATATTCGCCACTTGGAAGCCGACCGCAATGTTTTTTGAAATGTTCCTCGCAAGCAATTTCCTCCTTTGTTGCTTCTGTAGCGGGACCGTGGCAGTTTTCCACTTCCCACAACCTTCGCACTAGCTCATCCAAACCAACGGTAGGCGTTTGACTCAATTCCGTCGAACTAGAGGCAGCTAGGAGCACTGAGCTGCGGGAGTACTGACCTCCACCTGTGACAACCCAGCCGAGACGGGTTTTTTGTATTATAGGAAGTCCCCTCTCCAATTTGATCTGTCCAACGCATAAAATGTCGTAAAATAAGCTGGCTCCAATAAGTACATCGATGCGCTGAGATTTGTTAAAGTGTGGGTCAGCAAGGCTGATATTGGATGGCATTTCCCATTTGGATACATCAAATGAAGAAGCAGGCTGGTTTCCTGTAATACGTGGAGCAACGAGAGCTGTGAGACTCGTGAAGTAATCGGAAGTCCTGGATTGAATGACCAAATTAACTGAACCTTCCGTGTGAAATGCAGAATCAGCGCCGATACCCGATACTGATACCGACCCTTTGGCTCGTTTCAGCTGAAGCCTCTAAGCAAAGCGAGAGGTTATTAAATTAATCTGAGAGCCTGAATCCAGAAGAGCCCGGCAAGGAAGAAGATCACCAACTCGACTCTTTATCATAATGACTGTCGTGGCTAGAAGCACTACGTCTGAGCTAAGATTCTGAGCAGGAGGCGAGCATGGTGATGAAGCGGCAACAAGAGAACTTGAAACATTGGGGCCTGGGCATAAGTCTGTCTGAATAGGAGACGTAGTAGCGTTTGCAGGTTCCGTGTTAACTGACGTAGGCAGCGGATTGTTGATATGTAAAAGGGTATGATGCTTTTCACCGCATGTGCGACAAGAGCCTGAACTGCAGGAGGTATTCCGATGTCCCTTCTTCAAACAGTTGAAGCAAACTCTAAGCTTCCTTGCCTCTTTAAGACGCAAAGATGGCGAAAGGTTTCCAAAGCGAGTGCAGCTGTAAATGTTATGCCCTTTATTATCACAGAACACGCATTCCAATACGATTGTATTTGTAGCAACAAGACTGTGTTTTGAATGAGTGATTCGTTTATGTTTTCCAACCTGACTGCTATGGATTTGAATCAACATAGCTTGATCCATGGTCTCCATGACTTGACATCTCCTCTCCAAAAAAGCCGAAAAATGGTCCCATGTTGGTATGACGTTAGGGGGCGACAGCTCCTCCCATTTGGTCCTGGTATCAGAGTCGAGATACTTGTATGTGGAGTGAACGATGATGCATCCAGCTATTTCCTCCATGGTACCCATCGATCTAAGCGCTCTCATGTGAGAATGAAGCTTGTCCGATAAAGTACGTAGCTTTGTAGTTGACCCATCTTCAACCTTCTCATGCCTCAGAATCTCAGCGACGTGTGCCTGAAAGATTAAACGTTTATTATTGAAACGATTGTTTAAAATGTCCAATGCAATATCATAATTGCTCTCCGATACTTCCAAAGAGCGAACAGCCTCCAGGGCAGGTCCATCCAAACATGAGCGCAGGTGCTGGAACTTCTCAATCTTTGATAGAAAGGGCTCCTGATCTATTACTGTGCTAAACATCGAGTAAAAGTCTGCCCACTCAGTATAACCTCCACGGAAAGTGGGAAGTTTAATGTCAGGAATATGATATCGTGACCGTACATTTCCGGAGGCAGTAACGTTGAGCTCGGGTCGTATCGTTGAGTGATGCGGCATGTTCTGGGTAGTCCTGCGGAGTGCTGAGCGAATACGAACTTCGATTTCCATCGCCAAATCCTCAAAATTGTTGCTTAAGTCGCTGCCAATTTCGCTTACATCAAGCTCTTCTAAATTAGAATGAGTAACATTAAATGAGTCGGATATTTTTTCCAAGAATTTTAAATGAACACTTAGCGCATCTTCACTGATTGGGTTGTTTTCATCATTCAATATCGTCTCTCGAAGTGAAACGGCTTTGTTGTATATTGAGAGTGCCTTTAGTTTGTAAAAAGACACCCTGTTTTCCGGCACGTCATTAGACTCATCCATTTTCGACAGGCAGCAGCGAGCAAAGCACAAAGAAGAATCGAAGAACCAACCGTTTGATTTTTTTTGGTATGCAAGCGCAAGTGCAGCGAACCCGAAGCCGCTAATGCACGTAGCTGTATTAGTGCTTGTAAGCAAGCGCGCGACGAAATGGGAACTAACCGCTTCGCGTTCGAACAGTTATGTTTAGCGGATAATTTTCACTGTTTATAATTGTTTATTTCCAAATTGTTACTGACGATCACGTCGGGGTCACCAAATGTTGAGACAACGAGCTTTTTCGCTGACTATGATTGTTCAATAATTTCACAAATTATTAATTTCCGAAAACGTTATAAATTTTATTATAGGTATTTTGTGTGTTGAGGGTGGCCGAAGATGCCAGAGCCTTTTACAATAGTATTAGAGTGACACACTTGGATGAGGCAAGCGAGCCGATCTCGAGCCAAAGTAATAGATTGGGGACAAAAAGGGTCTGTTCTCCAACTATATCAAGCGGTAACTGCTAGAGCAGGCGCAGCTGCTGACGGCTTAGCGACGGCATAGGAAAGAAAAGATAACAAGAGCGAGCATAGATAAGAATAGATGATTAAATGAGAGCATGTTGCTGAGCGATCATAGATAAAGCTACGCTTACGTTACGTTAGTTTAGTATAATGACCAAAATAGAAAAGAAAGTGAATTGATAGGCAATAAAACAATGGTATAAAATTTACACTCGGGCTTCGCCCGAACAATAATAAATAAATTAATAGAAACACAACCATTATGGCAGAAAAAGGTAAACCCACTCTTGAAGACTTAAAGATTAAGCTCAAAAGTAGAGTAAAAAGCATTCGCCGCTTAGAGGATCGATTAGATCAAGGGTCGATTCCTTTGCAATTACCGGAATTACAATGTAGATTAGATTGTTTGAATGCTTCAATTGAAAAGGATAACCATTTGCAGGAGCAAATCGAGGACATAACAGGTGATGATGCATATGCAGCCGAGTTGGAAGAGCTGATAATTGTCACCAAAGGAAAGATAATGTCGCTTATCGCCGCCTTTGATGCAGCAAGCGAGACGAAGCCAGTGTCTTCTTCAGCCCCAACTCATGCTAGACTTCCGAAATTGGCATTACCCAAATTTAGTGGTAAACACTCGGAATTCAAAAATTTCATTAGCCTTTTTGAAAGACTAGTCCATAGCGACAACAGCATACCGGTGATCGAAAAATTTAATCATTTGATTTCGTGCCTCTCTGATGAAGCATTAGGAACAATAAAGGCGTTCCAAGTCACCGAGGCAAATTATGAAAAGGCCATGGGTGGCCTAAAACGAGTATATGACAACGATTATTTGATTTTCACGAATAATATTTCCACATTGTTCAATCTGCCGAGAATGTCGCATCAATCTGCATCATCTCTAAGAACTCTAATCGATACTGTTTCGTCGATTTACGGATCGTTACTGTCGATCGGAGATGATACAACAATTTCGAATGCAATGCTCATTCATCTCGTTTTAAACAGAGTCGACCCAGTGACGAAACAAAAGTGGGATGAACAGCTTACTTATGAGAAGTTGCCGCTTTGGTCCGACTTTGAGAAAGTCTTGAATCGTCGATACCAGCATCTGTCTGCTGAAGAATCGACCAAGCCAAGGCAAGACAAAGTCATGCTAAGCAAGCAACATAATCGCAGTTCATTTGCTTGTTCTTCCACTTCCACCAACAGTAGAACTCAGCAAACTTGTAGCTACTGCAATTCAGGAGACCATGTAGTGTCAAATTGCCCTTCATTTTCGCGTCTCTCGGTGATGAAAAGGTTTGAGTTTGCTAAGTCGGCATCCCTATGCATTAATTGTCTGCGAAAAGGCCACGCTGTTGTAAAATGCAAAGCCAATAAATGTCGAGTGTGCAGCCGCTCACATCATACATTATTGCATCGATACACAGTGTCGGCTAATAGTCTCGCGTTGCCACGACCCCAAGAGAGTCCTTCTCCTCCATCAAATCAGAATCAACCTTCCACGTCACATGTTTTGCATGCGACAGCGTTGGACAGGGTAATTCTGGCTACGTCGATCGTAAGCGTCCGAACTAAGAGCGGTGAACACATTCTGGCCAGAGCTCTGCTCGACTCTGGATCACAAACAAATTTCATTACCGAGGACCTCGCTAATCGCTTACAGATCCGTAGAGAGGAGTCCTGTATTAACTTGCTTGGAATTGGTGAATCTAATTCTCAAGTAAAGGATAAAATACACACAGTGGTGAAGTCGCGAATAAATGGTAGTGAGTTCTCCTTTGATTTTTGGATCCTGAAATCAATTTCAGGTTATCACCCTGACCAGTCAGTGATTGTGACTGACTGGCGAATCCCAGAGAACCTACCACTGGCAGACCCTTATTTCTACAAGCCACAAAGAATAGATATGTTAATTGGAGCAGAATCGTTCTTTGAATTATTAGCTGCTGGTCAAATTAAACAAGGTCCTGACTTTCCAACTCTTCAGAAAACCCTTCTTGGTTGGGTTGTGTCGGGATAATATGTTTCCAGGAGTTCTGCTCCTCAAATTACAAACAGTTTGAGTTGCAGTGAAGAGTTGCTAGTATCCATCGATAGGACCTTGAAAAAGTTTTGGTCACTGGAAGAAATGCCATCTACTAAGAAAATTGCCACACCTGAGCACAAGCTATGTGAAGAACACTATCGTAAGACGACTCAGGTACTATCATCAGGTCGGTTCGAAGTAAGGCTCCCGTTTAAATCAGATCCAAATTGTTTAGGCAACTCCTTTGAGGTTGCGAAACGGCGGTTTTTGTCTCTTGAAAGACGATTGCATCGTGACCCTGAGTTGAAGAAAATGTACTTGGAATTCATGGAAGAGTACCTCTCCTTAGGTCATATGTCTCCTACTGACAATACGATTCCGTCTACTCCACACTACGTAATCCCCCATCAGTGTGTTCTGAGGCCCCAAAGTACGTCTACCAAGCTCCGAGTCGTGTTCGATGCTTCGTCCAAGACGTCCTCACAGGTGGCCTTAAATGACATTCTGATGGTGGGACCTACCATTCAAGAGGAATTATACTCGACACTGCTCCGTTTCCGTCTGCACAGGTTTGCCCTGACTGCTGATGTTAAAAAGATGTATCGCCAAGTGATGGTGAACGAAGCGGATCGGCAGTTTCAGCTCATAGTGTGGAGAAGAGACCCTTCTGAATCCTTGAGATTATACAAGCTCAACACTGTAACCTATGGGACTGGACCAGCCCCATTCTTAGCTATCCGGTGTTTGAAAAGGTTGAGTGAGTCTGCGAAGCTCTCATTCCCTAGAGCTGCTAACGTTATTGGGTCCGACTTTTACGTCGATGACTTGTTGACTGATGCTGCATGCGTAGAGGAGCTAAGGGCAATTAAGTCCGAAGTGTCTCGGTTCTTCATACCGCAGGGTTTGAGTTGACTAAGTGGTTTTCAAACTCACCCGAGATCACCGCATCTGAGAGCACAGCCAAACCCATAACAATCTCGGATTCAGAGTCGACAAAGGCGTTAGGAATCTCATGGTTACCTACTGACGATGCCTTTAAGTTCAAAATTGACAATTCAGTTATGGGTCTCCGAGCGACAAAACGGAACATACTATCGGTGACATCAAAGTTGTTTGACCCCCTTAGTTTATTAAGTCCTATCGTTATAAAAGGCAAGATCCTATTGCAGGAGCTTTGGCTTAACAAACTAGATTGGGATGAGTCGATCCCGCTGCATTTGGAAACAGCGTGGAATAAGTTGAAAAATACACTATCTCAATTGGAAGACATATCCATATCTCGGTTTGTGTATTCCGATCCGATGTCACCGGTTCAAATACATGCCTTTGCTGACGCCTCCATGAGAGCGTGCGTCTATATACGTAGCAGAACTGCAGAAGGTTTAAAAGTATCATTGTAGTAGCGCCGCTCAAGACCAAAACGCTCCCAAGACTTGAGTTATGTGCCGCTCACCTTCTCGCAGATCTCTGTCACAGAATCAAGCCCCTATTGAACGAGTCGTTTATTGGTCGGATTCAGAGGTAACTCTCCATTGGATCCGGTCACATCCATCGTCGTTGTCGACTTTCGTTTCAAATAGAGTGGCTGAGATTCAAGAGTGGTCAGATGATGCTACGTGGCGTCATGTACCCACGAAACAGAACCCAGCAGATATTGTCTCAAGAGGTTGTGACGTCGACGAAATCGTTCAGTCGTTCGATGGACCATCATTTCTGAAAGAGGAAGAAGAAAACTGGCCCAAGAACGCTCATTTCGAACACTCCGATGATCTTCAGCTGGAAAAGAGGAAGACTGCGGTTGGGTTGACCGCGGCTGTGCGAAGTTCGGAGCTGTTAGATGTCATCGAGGGATTCTCGTCACACCTCAAACTGCTTAGAGTGTTCGTGTATGTGTTCCGCTTTATAAGAAAATGTAAAGATCCAAGCCTAAATTTCGAAAAAACTATCTCACCGACCGAATACAATGAAGCTTTTTATAAAATTGTCAAAATCGTCCAGCATCACGAGTATCAAGGAGAAATTGAAAAGGTTAGGAAAGGATATACAATTGGTCCTAGTCTTCAGCGGTTGAACCCATTCATCCATGAAGACACAGGGACATGGTGCAACATTTCGTTGTTGCGAGTGGGGGGGCGACCAGCCAAAGCTCCTATATCATACGATGCCAAGTTTCCTCTGCTTTTGACTAAGCGCTCGCAATTCGTGCGAAGCTATATTCGTCATCTGCACCATTCGAATTTTCATGTCGGCCGACGAGCACTTGTGACCATCCTTCGACAGAGCGTGTGGATAGTGAACGCTCAGGAGGTCTGCCGTCAGACAGTTCGATCATGTATGCGCTGTTTTAAATGCAAGCCTCGATTGCTGACGCAACTCATGAAGAATTTACCCGCAGATCGACTGCGTGCTCTCCGCCCATTTTCAATTTGCGGCGTTGATTTTTGTGGACCAGTGCACACGACATTGAAAATTCGCGGAAGGCCCCCATACAAGTCATACATTGCGCTTTTTGTTTGTTTTGCGTCCAAGGCGGTTCACCTAGAAATAGTTTCCGATCTAACCACTGATTGTTTTTTGTTGGCTTTTCAAAGGTTCGTCGGGCGCCGAGGATATCCCCAAGTCGTTCATTGCGACAACGGGACGAACTTCGTCGGAGCGAGCCGCGAGCCGAGAGTCTCAGTTGCTTGCGGCGATGGCGACTTGTCTCGTCAGTCAGGCAATCGTTTTGGCAGCGATGGTCCCCTGCAGTAGTGGGGCCCCATCTGTTTGGTTGGGGGTGCCTGGAGATCTCCTCACATACACTCGGCCTCCCTATTACCTTCCCTATGCGCCTGTCCATATTGACAATTTTGTCGATTTTGAGCTTGCTTCTGGCAGCTTTGAAGGCCGGGCAACCCTTAAAACAACCCTCTCCGCCGTAGTTAACACATTTAGCAGGAGTGTATCAGGGTTTGGTGCATGTAGTTGAGAGATGGTCACTGGCGCACTTCATGCACTTGGGTGCGTTTTTGCAGTAATTCCTAGTGTTGCGTGACCTTCCATCCATGGCCACAATTATTAGTTATTGATCTGAATTATGAAGTCTAGTGTAAGTTAGGCTAGGGCAAAGCGGGAGCGCAATAAAAGCTCGCTCTCTCGCTCTTGGCGAATTCGCCCCGCTTTGCCACCGTAGGTTAGCTAGAGTAAGAGGTTTGAATTGTGAAGAAAATATAGTTGTTCGCCAACCTTGAATTAGATCGAGCGTATCAAGTTTTTCGCCCCGCCAAATAAATAATTTAAATTACAGCCACCCAAAGTTTTCGGTAATTGATTAGAAAAACTCTTCTAATTTTTCACTAGATATACATATTTCAAAAACAATTTCGATCTTTATTCAAAATGTTAAACGAAGCATCTCCGTGTGCCACATTCGGAGGCGTCCCAAAAGGCCTCGCTCCCCAGTCTGATTCGCGGCTGAGGCTGGAAAATGGTCAATGGCTGTGTGTTGGAGTGACTGGAAGGAAGGCTAATATATACCGTTATAATTTTCTGGAATATCTTGAAGATGGTTTGGCCCATGGGCCACTTGTAGGCCATTGTGCAGCTCCACAAAACTTGTGATCCGTGAAGTCGTAGGCCTGCGCGATGGCCATCATCAAGGACCAAGCGAGGATGCGTTTCACTAGCCTGTGCCCTCACCGAAGACCCCATTTCCATCAGCTATGCGCCCCCGAATGATAGCCTTTGATTTGGACAGTAATTTATAATAAAAATATTTTATATTTTGACAAAAATTTGTATGACTTTAGATGCAAAGAAAAGCCAACTTTTCCAGACTGCAAATCCCTGGAGAAATGCCACAAACCCCGCAGAAGAGAAGGAGCCATAGGTGCTGAAGGTTAGGTGGGGCTGTGCGACTGACAGACAGAAGACGGGCCCTGACAGGCATCGAGGCAGCAACTTGTTAGCAATGCTCCCCCCGCAACCCCCCTCCCCATCCCCGCCCTTTGGCTGTTGTTGCCTCGTTTTCGCTTTTCCTTTTCGCATTTCGCTTTTCGTTTAAATTGTGCAACATTTCCGAGATGAAAAGATGCCGCTTGCCTTTGCCTTTGCCTCTTCGCCGAGTAATTAAAATGCAAAGCCAAGTGCAGCAATTTGAGCCTAATAATAATGGCACCAGAAGCAGCAGCGAACAGGAGCCGACAGCAGCATAACGGGCGGGAAATCAACAAACAAACAACTAAATGGGGGACAAACAACAAAATGGTTAGCCCCAACGTGCACCGGCCAATATCGTGGCACAACATTTCCCAGAGATGCCAGACATTGAAACTTTCTTAACGTTTTCAATTTCCGCCCCAAAGCCGAGAGCAGGGAAGAGAGAGAGAGAGAGCAGGAAAGAGAGAGGTTGAGAGAGTAAAGTGTGGCAATTGAAAATTGAATGTGCCCCGTCGTGGAAGTGGACACAGACCCCAAAAACATCATAAAAGCTTAGACCTAGAGCCGCATAATGCACTGAGAGAATATTTATGGAGACTTCTGTTGGAATACGCCTATTCCCACATTCAAATAATAACATTAAATAATATTATCGATATGTTAGGTATTATTATTATGAGTTAGTCTGGTCACACTTTAAGTGTCGACGCTCTCTCTTCTTTTGTAATCTCAAGTGTGTGGACCGGTGTTGCAGCAAAAAGTAATCAAGAAATACATAAATAATCTTTAAAGAAAAACATAACTTGGTACTGTCTTCCGTTTACTAATTGTCATAGCCAGTCTACCAATAGGTTATGGGCCCAGTCCACGCCAATTTAAATAAATTAAATTAATAACAAATAGTTGTGAAATTAGTTCCGCGTGCGTTCTTGTGTAGTTTTTATACCCGATACTCAAAATGAGTATTGGGGTATATTAGATTTGTGGTGAAAGTGGATGTGTGTAACGTCCAGAAGGAATCGTTTCCGACCCCATAAAGTATATATATTCTTGATCAGCATCAATAGCCGAGTCGATTGAGCCCTGTCTGTCTGTCCGTCCGTCCGTCCGTCTGTCCGTCTGTCCGTCTGTCCGTCCCCTTCAGCGCCTAATGCTCAAAGACTATAAGAGCTAGAGCAACGATGTTTTGGATCCAGACTTCTGTGATATGTCACTGCTACAAAAATATTTTAAAACTTTGCCCCGCCCACTTCCGCCCCCACAAAGGGCGAAAATCTGTGGCATCCACAATTTTAAAGATACGAGAAAACCAAAAACGCAGAATCGTAGAGAATGACTATATCTTTTAGACTGCGGAATCTGAATTGGATCGTATTACTATTATAGCCAGCATCAAGAAAACAATTTCATTTTTTCTCGCCCTGTCTCTCTCTAACACACAGGTAGCATAGGCGGCTTTGCTTAGAGTAAAACATTAACGCCTAGATCTCAGAGACTATAAAAGCTAGAGCAACCAAATTTGGTATCCACACTCCTAATATATCGGACCGAGACGAGTTTGTTTCAAAATTTCGCCACACCCCCTTCCGCCCCCGCAAAGGATGCAAATCTGGGGATATTCACAAATCTCAGAGACTATTAAAGCTAGAGTAACCAAATTTGGTATCCGCACTTCTGTTAGATCTCACTATAAAACCTTTATCTCAAAATTTCGCCCCACCCCCTTCCGCCCACACAAAGGACGAAAATCTGTTGCATCCACAATATTGCAGATTCGAGAAAACTAAAAACGGGGAATCATAGATAACGACCATATCTATCAGATTGCTGAATCTGGATCAGATCAGATAATTTTTGTAGCCAAAAGGAACAAATCAATTTGCAGTGGCTACGCAGCGCGTGACATCACGCTCAGACTGATTTTCTGTCTCTCTCGCACGCACTCTTTGTCGTGTCGTTTAATATTAGCGGCGTCTGCCGGAGGAAAGCCATACTGACTTAGTATCGGGTATAACCTTAGAGTTGCGGTGTCCGCAGCAACTCACAACGTTCCCCCTCGTTTTTTTGTAGTGTGTGTGTGTATAATATATACATACATAGAAAATGGAAAGAAATAAGCAACATATTAAGCCTTTTTGTGGCGAGAAATATTCTATATGGAAATTTAGAATCAGAGCTTTGTTTGCTGAATTAGAGGTGCTCCAAGTAGTCGATAACATAATGCCTAACGAAGTAGATGATAATTGGAAAAAGGCAGAGCGATGTGCGAAGAGCATTTTAATTCAATATTTAGGCGACGCATTTCTAAACTTCGCGGTAGGCGACATTTCGGCACGTGATATTCTGAAGAATTTAGACGCCATATATGAGCGTAGAAGCCTTGCGTCGCAATTAGCTGCACGTAAACGTTTAATAACACTCAAACTCTCAAGTGAAATGACACTTTCGAGTCATTTTGTTATTTTTGATGAAACAGTGAGTGAGTTGTTAGGGGCGGGCGCTAAAATGGATGAGATGGACAAAGTGGCACATTTGCTGCAGACTCTACCTTCAACCTATAATGGTGTCATCACGGCAATCGAAACTTTGTCAGATGAAACTCTATCATTAGCGTTTGTAAAAAATAAATTGTTCGACTACGAGACCAAATTAAGAAATGAAAGTACTGATACAAGTAGTAAAGTCATGAAGGCAGTTGTAAGAAATAATAACAATTTTAATAATCGTAAAACGTTTGGATCTAGAAACACACGGCAAAAGATATTATTTAAGGGAAAAGCTAGAAGTAATATTAAATGGCATCACTGTGGCAAAGAAGGGCACATGAAAAAAGACTGTTACCAGTTTATAAGGTTAAATCAAAACAAAGAAAATTATAAACATAATAAACAAGCTCAGCTTGCAGCATCGGGCAACGGGTTCGCATTTATGATGCGGAAAATGAAAAAGAGTGATCAAATAAATAATGAACTCGGTTTTATACTCGATTCTGGTGCAACGGATCATTTGATCAATGATGACTCGCTGTACGCCGATTGCATCGAATTGGAGCAGCCAATTAAAATCGCTGTGGCAAAAGAAGGCGAGTTTTTATATGCCACTAAGCGTGGAATTGTGCGGCTGCACAATGGACACAATATCACACTGGAGGATGTGCTCTACTGCAAGGAGGCAGCAGGAAACCTCATGTCTGTCAAGCGTCTGCAACAGGCAGGGATGTCAATTAAGTTTGACTGTGGTGGTGTCTCCATATCAAAAAATGGAGTAATTGTTGTTAAACATACAGGTATGTTGGATATACCTGTAGTCAAATTCCAAGCATACAGTGTAGATGCTAGGAACAAAAATAATTATCGATTATGGCATGAGAGGTTGGGGCATATAATCTTGTTAATTTAAAAATATCAGATGAAGTTTGTGAGTCATGTTTAAATGGGAAACAGGCTAGGTTGCCATTTAAGCAATCTAAAGATAAAAGTTATATAAAACGACCCTTGTTTGTAATACATTCAGATGTATGTGGCCCCATTAAACCAGTTACACTAGACGATAAAAATTATTTTGTGATCTTCGTAGATCAATTTACACATAATTGTGTAACCTATTTGTTAAAATATAAATCAGATGTATTCAATGTATTTAAAGATTTTGTAGCAAAGAGCGAGGCTCATTTTAATTTCAAGATTGTCAATTGACAACGGTAGAGAATACTTGTCGAATGAAATGCGTGAGTTCTGCGTTAATAAAGGAATAAGTTATCATTTGACAGTGCCACATACACCTCAGTTGAATGGTGTTTCGGAGCGAATGATAAGAACCATTACAGAGAAAGCTTGTGCGATGGTAAATGGTGCAAAATTAGACAAAAGTTTTTGGGGTGAAGCTGTGCTAACTGCAATATATCTAATCAACAGAATTCCAAGCAAAGCACTTGGTGATTGTAAAATGACCCCATATGAGCTGTGGCACAATAGAAAGCCCAATTTAAAATTTTTAAGAGTGTTCGGTTCAACCGTGTATGTGCACAACAAAATTAAAAAAGGTAAATTTGATGAAAAATCATTCAAAGCTATCTTGATAGGGTATGAACAAAATGGACTCAAATTGTGGGATGTCATTAAAGGAAAAGTTATTGTTGCAAGAGATGTTGTCGTAGACGAGACTAATATGCTTTATTCTAGAGAAGTAAAATTTGAAACAGATTTCCCGAAAGAGAGTAAGGAAAGAAGTCAACAAGAATTCCTGAATGAGAGTAAGGAATCTGATCAGCTTAATTTCCCGAATGATAGTACGGAATGTGGAATCCTGAATGAGAGTAAGGAATGTGATCAGTTTTATCTCCCGAATGATAGTACGGAATGTGGAATCCTGAATGAGAGTAAGGAATGTGATCAGTTTAATTTCCCGAATGAAAGTACGGAATGTGAAATCCTGAATGAAAGTAAGGAATGCGAAAAGCTGAATTTTCCGAATGAAAGTAGGAAAAGAAAAACTGATTTCCTGAATGATAGTAAGGAATTATATATCCCGAATGAGAGTAAGGATTGTGAAAAAGCTGATCAGCCAGATAATTGTCGTGAAGAAAATAAGGATACTAATATAATTAGTAGAAAAAGTGAGAGGTTAAAGTCTAAGCCGAAGGTGTCTTATAAAGAACATGATAAAAGCTTTAACAAATTTATATTAAATGCCCATATAATGTTTAATGAAGTTCCAAATTCTTTTGATGAAATAAATTTTAGGAATGATAAATCTGATTGGGAGGAGGCAATAAATACAGAGTTAAATGCCCATGAAATTAATAACACCTGGACAATTATAAAGAAGCCAGAAAACAAAAATATTGTAGACAGTAGATGGGTATTTTCCATTAAATATAATGAACTAGGAGTCCCAATAAAATACAAAGCTAGACTGGTTGCAAGAGGATTTACTCAAAAGTACCAAGTAGACTATGAAGAAACATTTGCTCCCGTTGCTAGAATTGCCAGTTTTAGGTTCGTATTATCATTGGCAGTCCAGTTTAATTTGAAAGTCCATCAGATGGATGTTAAAACAGCTTTCCTCAATGGTACATTAAGTGAGGAGATATATATGCGGCCTCCTCAGGGCGTATTATGCGGTGCTGGGCATGTATGCAAACTGAACAAAGCCATTTATGGGCTCAAACAAGCAGCTAGATGCTGGTTTCAAGTATTTGAGCAAGCATTGAAAGAATTCGATTTTGTAAACTCTCCCGTGGATCGTTGCATATATATTCTTGATAGAGGTGACATAAAGAAAAACATATATGTATTATTATATGTTGATGATGTAGTAATAGCGACAAGGGATATGGATAGAATGAATAATTTCAAAAATTATTTAAGCGAAAGATTTAGAATGACTGACTTAAATGAGATAAAACATTTTATCGGTATCAGAGTAGAAATGTTTGAAGACAAAATATATTTGAGTCAAGCTGCATATGTAAAAAGAATTTTAAATAAATTTAACATGAATAGTTGCAATTCAGTCAGTACTCCATTACTAAATAAACTAAATTATGAGTTACTTAACTCAGATGAAGACTGCAATGCTCCATGTCGTAACCTTATTGGCTGTTTAATGTACATAATGCTGTGTACACGACCAGATTTAGCTACCGCTGTAAATATCTTGAGTAGATATAGTAGCAAGAACAATGCTGAGTTATGGCAATGTTTAAAAAGGGTTATTAGATATTTAAAGGGAACTATTGATATGAAGCTTATATTTAAAAAGAATACATCATTTGAAAATACATTAGTTGGCTATGTAGACTCCGATTGGGGTAGTAATGAGATTGATAGAAAAAGTACAACGGGTTATTTGTTTAAAATGTTCGATTCCAATTTAATTTGTTGGAATACAAAAAGACAGAATTCAGTGGCAGCTTCATCAACTGAACCTATTTGAAGCTGTAAGAGAAGCTTTATGGCTAAAGTCTCTTCTAAATAGTATTAATCTTAAACTCGACAGACCCATTAAAATTTATGAAGACAACCAAGGCTGTATTAGCATTGCAAATAATCCCTCATGTCATAAAAGAGCAAAGCATATTGATATAAAATATCATTTTTCAAGAGAACAGATAGAAACTAATGAGATTTCTCTTGAGTATATTAATACAGACAACCAACTTGCTGACATCTTCACGAAGCCACTACCTGCTGGAAGATTTGCGGAACTGCGGAACAAATTAGGACTACTACAAGAAGAATGATTCCAATTTAATGAAAACATGAACATGAAGCTTTATTAACGAATTTATTACATTATTACATTAATTCATATTTAATTTTTTTTTTTTTTTTTTTTTTATTTGAACCAAAAGAACCAATGAATTGTTAAAGTAATTTAATTTTATGTTAATCTAATTTTAAAGTGATCTGATCGGGTTTTTCTGGGTTTTCCCCGTATCCTTAGAGCAAATGCTAGATCACATAACACTTCCCAGAATGCACACCAACCACATTAGAATAACAATTGAATGTTACCTTTTTGATTTAATGATGAAAACTTTTTTTTATATTTTTTATTTTTATGATTTTGATAATTAATGTTATTTTTGAGGGGGGCGTGTTGGAAAACGCCTATTCCCACATTCAAATAATAACATTAAATAATATTATCGATATGTTAGGTATTATTATTATGAGTTAGTCTGGTCACACTTGAAGTGTCGACGCTCTCTCTTCTTTTGTAATATCAAGTGTGTGGACCGGTGTTGCAGCAAAAAGTAATCAAGAAATACATAAATAATCTTTAAAGAAAAACATAACTTAGTACTGTCTTCCGTTTACTAATTGTCATAGCTAGTCTACCAATAACCTCGATATATTTCGATTAACATACAGGCGATAACGTTACATATCGATAGCCATAAAACGTGAAATATTATTTTGATCAAAACATTATATTATTTAAAAATTAATTAGAAAATATAAATAATTATAATTCATAATATTCTTATTATTATTCCATTGTACTGTAAATAAATCTACAAAATATGTACATATAATACGATAATTTTGAACAAAACAATTTAAATTGAACTTCATAAATATTTGAGTAATTAATAATAAAAATAGATAATTCTATTATTATTCCATAAAAAAAACTGTAAATAAATCTACGGAATATATAAATATTTCTCAAATGCAGCTCATTAAAAACATTTTCAAACGCAAAAATGTCAATAATTTTCGCTGCTTTCGCAATTCCCAGGTTAAACGGCCTACATAATATTGCTAAAAATGTGTGTTCGGAGCAGAACCCAGCCGATTAGCTGCTTGCCAAACAGCACCTAATTCTTGGCCCTCAGCCGCTTATTTTGTTTGTTACTTATGTCTATGTCACTCATTTGTTTGTTAAAGCTTTGCGCGTGCTTGCCCTGCTAAACGCTCTATGCCAGCTCGCTCTTCGCTATCTCCGCTTTGCGTCTGCCTACCGACGTCGGCCGAGCGAAGCTGCGCTTAGCGATCGGTGCGGCAATGTATGTATTCGGGCTCAAAACGAATCTTCTGCGCTATTTCTAATCGATTCATTTCTCCTGTCCTGAGACATTGCGCCATACGATTAACCCAGATTATTGAAGGTCTCTCCTGCGGGATACCAAGGGCTATGCGACGCTCTTGTTCAAGGTGTTTCCGTTCGACAAGTGCTTCCTTGACTTGAGACTCCCGGAGTTTACGCTGTTGTTCAAAGTTGGCAGCAGTAGTTGTTGTTGTGCTGCCTGCTGCAGGAGTTGTTGTTGGAGAGGCAGAAAGTGAGTTTTCGGCTGCTTTGTGTATCTAGGCCGGTCCAGCCTTTGAGGAATGAAGGGCTGCATGATGAGTCTTTTTGCTTCCAGATTTGGATGGCGAAATAGTGAAGCTGCTAGCCTGCCGCTGGCTTTATCAAAGGTTTCTTCTGCAGAGTCAATGTTGTGTGCATCTCGGATAACTTGATTTCTTGTGTACCTGCTAGCCTTCACGATTTTTCGTAGGAGTTGGTTCTGTGCGCTTTCTACCCTGCAAAATTGTGATTCGCATACCAATGCTCCCCATACAGGTAAGGCATATTGCCATATTGCGGCGATTAATTGTTTATAAATAACCATTTTGCATCTTTTAGATAGCCGGCCCTGATGATCATTGATCCAGTTCAGTCTCATGGCTGCTGCTCTCACTCGAATTGCTAACTGGGTGGTATGGGCATGTAGCACAAGTTTCCTGTCCATTATCAAGCCTAGATAGCGATGCCTTGGATTACTTTTGATAGCTTCGTTGTACATTTTTGGCGATAGCTCATCTATGCCATTTGCAATCGGTCGCCTTGTGTAAAGGACATGGACCGTTTTCCTGGTATTAAGGCTGATGCACCATTTGGAAGCCCAGGCAGTGAAGTGTTCAAGATAACACTGATTTGTTCTAACCGCTGTACTGGCTTCTTTTTTAGCACATAGGATGATTGTGTCATCTGCGTAAGTAGAAAGCATCATGTTGTTGTATATATTCGACTCAATTCTTTCATTTTGTTCTGACAGGTGCGGTAGCGGCATATCCGACGTGAAGACTGTGTAGAGTACAGGGCCGAGGACGCTACCCGGGGCACTCCTACGCAAATCCTTCCAGGTCTCGAGCGTATTCCATTGTTTCCGTTTACAAAAAATGTTCTATCTGCTAAGTAACTTTTTAAAACGTTGTAATATGTAAACGGGAGTAGCTTCGCTAGCTTAAGTAGGAGACCATTATGCCAAACTCGGTCAAAGGCTTCGCTCACGTCAATAAATACGGCAGAACAAAATAACTGTTTCTCATATGCATCAAGAATATACTGTGTAACGCGTGCCAGTTGTTGGTCATTGCTATGCTCACAAAAGCTTCAGCTTTCTCCTCGCTACTCTTTGACCACCTATAGCCTTCTCTACTACCACTACTGCTGGGAATTTTCAATGGCCAGTTTGGTTCTGGCTGCCACTTTAAAAAGTTTGTTAAGCGCCATTTTCGGGTTGTGTGTCGACGGCGTGAGCACAATAGGACTGATCGGCCACAGCAGGTGACCCTCAGCTAAGTTTATTTGTTTCCACAATTTTACATTTAAACGCTTTTACAAATATTTTTAAAAGCTGTTCCTTTAACAGCGGAACCACTACTTAAAATGGTTGGGAAACTCTACAAAATGTTACAGAGAAATGGATAAGGCACTTTACATTACAAGAAATCAACATTTTCTGGCAACGAAATGCGCTTGTTTACATTTGGAAATTGCATTGTAAGTAATAAAAATATAAATTTAACAAATAGAAGCTGTATTAATTATAATTTCTTTGCCCATTTAATTACATCGGACGTATATATAGGTATGATCCTCTATCATCAGCTCACTGGATGGAATTGAGTCTGTAGAAGTTGGCTTGAGTAGGTGTCAAAATAAAGGACCCGGTGACTTCATCAGGCTGCTGCAGTCTCAAGGGAAGTATAAAGCCGCACCGTAAGTGAGTAAGTATTCGATTGTTACAAATTGCTTCGCCTATATGCTTCCAGAGGGCGTGTCTTTCGGTGTGCGCCTTTCCACCATTGGCGCACTGGACGGCGGTGAAATTTCAGAAGGTGACCTGGGAGCGGTCCGAGTAAATGCCACGTGACGTCATTAGGCTGCTGCAACTGCCATGGATCCAGCATTAGGCCAATGAGAAGAAGATTCACCAGTGGCTGTTGTAACTGTTGGACAGGCCTTCGTTGGATGCTGGATATACTGCGGTGCGGATTTGGCGAGCCAGTCAAAAGGCGATTCCAGGGGTGGAAATGTGCATCGGTAATGGACGAGGCACCTTCTGGTGCAGAAGCGAGCATTGCAGCCGGCTCGCTGCGCCCAGCCAGAGGATTCGCAAAGGGATAGCTGGCCACCGGGTGGACTACTCGCCTCCGCTTTCGCCGTGTATTCACCAGGAGGCCGTCAGTATCTGTGCTGTTTGCCTGTAGATAGAAGTAAGCAGAGTTATTGCCATCCAGATTGGCATTGAAGATTTTTCGTATTCTTTCAGGTTTTGGAGTGGCGATAGGCTGCTGCAGGCTGCGGAGTGGATTCGGAGAAGTTGCCAAAAAGTCATTCCGGATACGCAGGTCAATCCCGGCAGTAGGCGAGGCCCTTATAGAAGATGGCGTGGGAGGCCGCTCGCTGCACGCAGCCATAGGAATTACAGCAGGATGGCAGGCCAACGGATGGACTGCTGGGCGCCAGATTTGCATTGGATGCACCAAGAGGCAGTCAGTAGCTGTGATATTTGCCTGTAAATAAAGGTAAGCAGAATTATTGCCATCCAGATTGGCATTGATGATATTTTGTCTTCTTTTAGGTATTGGAGTGGCCATAGCTTTTGGTGTGGATTTGTGCGGGCTCGGCTTCTTCGGCGGCAAATGCTGCGTCCATCTCGTCGTCGAGCTCCTTCTCTCTCTGCAGGGACTTCATCTGCTCTTCGAGAAGCTGCTCTGGAGTAGGCGGAGGGAATTTGTGTGGTTCAAGCGGAGTCATTATGAGCCTTTGTATGTATTCTGGCTCAAAACGAATCTTCTGCGCCATTTCTAATCGATTCATTTCTCCTCTCCTGAGACATTGCTCCATACGATTAACCCAGATTATTGAGGGTCTCTCCTGCGGGATACCAAGGGCTATGCGACGCTCTTGTTCAAGGCGTTTCCGTTCGACAAGTGCTTTCTTGACTTGGGACTCCCGGAGTTGGCGCTGTTGTACAATTTCAAACTGCTCGTGTCTGATTAAAGTTGGCAGCAGTAGTTGTTGTTGTGCTGCCTGCTGCAGGAGTTGTTGTTGTTGAGGCCGAAAGTGAGTTTCCAGCTGCTTTGTGTATCTTGGCCGGTTAAGCCTTTGAGGAATGAAGGGCAGCATGATGAGTCTGTTTGCTTCCAGATTTGGATGGCGAAATAGTGAAGCTGCTAGCCTGCCGCTGGCTTTATCAAAGGTTTCTTCTGCAGAATCAATGTTGTGTGCATCTCGGATAACTTGATTTCTTGTGTACCTGCTAGCCTTCACGATTTTTTGTAGGAGTTGGTTCTGTGCGCTTTCTACCCTGCAAAATTGTGATTTGCATACCAATGCTCCCCCTACAGGTAAGGCATATTGCCATATTGGGGCGATTAATTGTTTATAAATAACCATTTTGCATCTTTTAGATAGCCGGCTCTGATGACCAATGATCCAGTTCAGTCTCATGGCTGCTGCTCTCACTCGAATTGCTAACTGGGTAGTATGGACAAGTAGCACGAGTTTCCTGTCCATTATCAAGCCTAGATAGCGATGCCTTGGCTTACTTTTGATAGCTTCGTTGTACATTTTTGGCGATAGCTCACCTATGCCATTTGCAATCGATCGCCTTGTGTAAAGGACATGGACCGTTTTGCTGGTATTAAGGCTGATGCACCATTTGGAAGCCCAGGCAGTGAAGTGTTCAAGATAACACTGATTTGTTCTAACCGCTGTACTGGCTTCTTTTTTAGCACATAGGATGATTGTGTCATCTGCGTAAGTAGAAATCATCATGTTGTTGTATATATTCGACTCAATTCTTTCATTTTGTTCTGACAGGTGCGGTAGCGGCATATCCGACGTGAAGACTGTGTAGAGTACAGGGCCGAGGACGCTACCCTGGGGCACTCCTGCGCAAATCCTTCCAGGTCTCGAGCGTATTCCATTGTTTCCGTTTACAAAAAATGTTCTATCTGCTAAATAACTTTTTAAAACGTTGTAATATGTAAACGGGAGTAGCTTCGCTAGCTTAAGTAGTAGACCATTATGCCAAACTCGGTCAAAGGCTTCGCTCACGTCAATAAATACGGCAGAACAAAAAACCCGTTTCTCATATGCATCAAGAATATACTGTGTAACGCGTGCCAGTTGTTGCTCCGTGCTATGCTCTCTCCTGAATCCAAACTGATGAGAGGGAATGGCCTTCTCAAAGTCTTCGCATTCAAACATTCTTTTCATGAGCAAGGTTTCAAAGATTTTAGAGCAGCCAGCCAAAAGGCTAATCGGTCGATAAGAGCCAACTACATTTGCATTTTTGCTCGGTTTTTTAATCATTGTAATAGCAGTACATTTCCATTGTTTGGGGAAATGGCCATGTCTCAAGATGCAATTGTAAATATTTTTCAAATGAATAATTACCTTTTGAGGTAACGCTTTAATGACTCTGTTGTTTATTTGGTCCATGCCAGGAGCCTTTTTGTTTTCTAGAGATTTGATTTCCATCATAACTTTATTGGGGGAAATAGGCCTGAACGGGAGTCTATTTACATCGTATTCCCGCCCAAATTGTTGCCTCTGAAGCCAGGCAGGTTTAGTTGTTAAGCGTTTGAGCTGCGCTATTTCCTTACACTCCATAACTACCCTATTTCTAAATTCGTCGGAGTTTATGAGTTTTTGGTGTGAATCTTTCTACTAAATGTGACACAAAAGCTTCAGCTTTCTCCTCGCTACTCTTTGTCCACCTATAGCCTTCTCTACTACCACTACTGCTGGGCATTTTCAATGGCTGCCTCTTTAAAGTCTTTCTGCCTCGCCGGTGACGGTGGTTTTAAGATACCACATCTTTTTCACCGTAGGCATGTTGGTTTCATGCACCATGCATGAGAACAGATCGAAGAACTGGGTCCATTTTAATAGATCCCCATCAAACTTTGGGATGCTGATCCGTGGCAGCTGCACGTTATCCGTGTTTGGTGTGGCTGACTTTGCCAATGCTCTTTGGACCTTACTTTCCAGTGTTAGATAGGCTTCCATGTCGTATCCTCCTTCCACTGGGTCCTCGTATTCCTCATGAATTGTGAAATGGACTTCCTGCGCTTGAGTCCATAGTGATTTTATCAAATCACTTGATGTGCGTCCTTCCGCCTCTGAAAGTTGTTTCAGATTGCGCTTAACGGACTCTACTATAGCCTTTTGTCGGCGACATAGTGAAAGAAGTTTGCTGTAATCCTTCGAGGACTGCTGGATCAGACCGCTTTCTTTGGGAGCTACCCGAGGATTCTCATGCCTTTCTTTAAAGACGATTTGACGTTCCTCACGAGCACTAGACGTCTGTGATAGCTTATCCATGCTTCGGTAAACATCGCAATTTATTGCTTACATGTTGTACGTAAGTCTTCCCGGAATTTTACGTATTCATCCGTTTTGTCTGTATCGCGAAGCTTGGAGTCGTTTTTGTTGAAGCGATTCCACGCTTTTTCTAGTGCTGATATTTTGGCTTGAAAATAAGAGGCCGTTTGCTTTCGTTCTTGGGAATCTTTTTTATAGTTCCGAATGCACCTCGATATTTCCTCACCAATTTCTTGCTGCACATCCATTGCCATTGTAGCGGCAGCTTCTGCCTCCATATGTTTATCCATTCTATCTGTTTGTACTTATTCCTTTCGACCCGTTGGGAGTGTTTTATTTGCTTTGCAGCTGGATACGCTCCGAATCGCAACCGTTGTCGGTCAGAAAGGTAATAGTACAGGTGATGTGTTGGATGGAGGGATTTGTGCTGTTTCCAATCTATGGAACGCACGGAACAACAAAAATTTATTACCTTGGTGGTAGTCGAATTCTATAGCTGTTTTTCTGTGGGCTGATAACCTGAATATGTCAGATTTGCCAGAGTGATACTTATTGGTAGGAGATGCTACCGTAAGTGTATGGCCTGGTGCCAAAATTTTTATTGAAGATGTCCTGTTGACTGCTTCAATCTGATGTCCAGATCGAATCCTTTCACTGTAGCTTGTCTGACAGTTTGAAAGGATGACCAAGGTCGGGGTCACCAAATGTTAATGTGTGTGTGTGTGTAGGAAGCTGGGTTGCATACGGTACATAAACCGTCTACAGTTTGGTCGTCGCAACTATAACTTGAACCAGTTGGACTGCGGAGTGGGTATCCTACGGTGCGCAAGGGAGGGTCTGAAGACACGGCGACAGCCTCTGATGATTGCGATGGAAGTGAGTGACAGGTAGTTATGGTACTGTTTCTGATACTGATTTTATTGACAAAAATGATTCTTATTTATAGGTAATGAAAGGTACAAAAGTGCTGAGTCTGTAAAATATATGTTTTGTGTATTATGGATAATTTTAGTGTCTGGTGGGCAATTGCGACATTTTGATGGTCAGCAACTGCCTCCGCTGTCTTCGCACTCTGCGGAAAGAGTGCATTGTCAGCAGAACTCACTGCAGTGGCTAGTGCATTGTCAGCAGAACTCACTGCAGTGGCTAGTGTGTTGTCAGCAGAACTCACTGCAGTGGCTAGTGTGTTGTCGTGAGGTATTATATTGCATGTTAAATGGAACACTGTGTCGTGGTGTCACTGTGTTATGCCGACGGGTCTTATAAGCTATTACTTAAGCATACTTCTGCAACTGAACAAGCCTTTTTGTTTTGTAGAGATTTGATTTCCATCATAACTTCATTGGGGGAAATAGGCCTGAACGGGAGTCTATTTACATCGTATTCCCGCCCAAATTGTTGCCTGTGAAGCCAGGCAGGTTTAGTTGTTAAGCGTTTGAGCTGCACTATTTCCTTACACTCCATAACTACCCTATTTCTAAATTCGTCGGAGTTTATGAGTTTTGGTGTGAATCTTTCTTCTAAATGTGACACAAAAGCTTCAGCTTTCTCCTCGCTACTTTTTGTCCACCTATAGCCTTCTCTACTACCACTACTGCTGGGAATTTTCAATGGCCAGTTTGGTTCTGGCTGCCTCTTTAAAGTGTTTGTTAAGCGCCATAGTTTTTGCATTCTGTAACGATCTTGAGCGTCTACTTTTTTAAAAAGGTTATTGATCTGGTTATTTTTAGCCTTACGAAGGGCCTTTTTTAGCCGATGATTTGCTGCGTTGTATAACCTTCGCGTCTCCAAGGTGGGTCTGCGCATATGCTCCCTTTTATGCTGCCATTTGAGCCTTAATAGTTTCTGTGTTTTCCTATCTAGTGGCAGTTGCCCTGTGCGTGGGTGAGAACGCAGATTTATTAGCGAAGTTGCAGACGCCGCTGCATTGTAGATGTTTTGATTTAGAATGTCGATCGCATCCTCAATGTCTTCTCCTGAGTTTATTTCCATGTTGAGATTGATACGCTGCGATAGGAAATCGTTGTCAAAACGAATTTTTTGACATTTGCTTTGCTTGGTAGTAGTCGGCGATTTGTTACCGGGACTGTCGTTGAGCCACTGATGCCCAGGTTAATGAAGATAGGAAGATGGTCAGATTGCAGATCAACTGCTGAATATGCGTGAATTCTGTCATAGTTTATGCCAGCATATACTGCCAAATCAATAGCGGAGGGCCTTTTTCTTTGATCAAATGGGTAGTGTGTGGCTCCCCCAGTGGCCAACACATTTAAGCAGGTGTTTGCATGGATCGTGTTCATTAAAACTCTGCCTCTTTTACAGGATCGCACATTGCCCCACCATGGGTGCTTAGCGTTCCAGTCCCCGCAAACTATAAATTTGGAACCATAACAGAGGCGGGCAATATATTGGCGCTAGAGCAATGACTTCATTATTGTTAGTGGTTAATGCGATGGGAGCACACTGCAAGAAATTTTCTGTAATTGGTTCAAGTGCAATGTGCTTGAGACCAATTTTGACATAAATGGCTACTCCACCTTTCCTTTTGGAGGAAGGGTGTGAGGCAGTATACAGTATGTAGACATTTATGGTTAGATTATCTGTTATTGTGGTAGTAGGGTCATTTGAGGTAATGCGGGTTTCAATAACCATCATTAGGTCCACGTTATTACGCTGCATAAATAGTTCTAACTCCAAAATTTAGGTTTTTAGACCACAGGCGTTCCAATAAACGATTTTGAGAGAGCTGTTGTACTGGTCACCTGTAGTAGCAGTAGTGGTATGGGCTAAATTATTATACCCGATACTCAAAATGAGTATTGGGGTATATTAGATTTGTGGTAAAAGTGGATGTGTGTAACGTCCAGAAGGAATCGTTTCCGACCCCATAAAGTATATATATTCTTGATCAGCATCAATAGCCGAGTCGATTGAGCCATGTCTGTCTGTCCGTCTGTCCGTCTGTCCGTCCGTCCGTCTGTCCGTCTGTCCGTCCCCTTCAGCGCCTAATGCTCAAAGACTATAAGAGCTAGAGCAACGATGTTTTGGATCCAGACTTCTGTGATATGTCACTGCTCCAAAAATATTTCAAAACTTTGCCCCGCCCACTTCCGCCCCCACAAAGGGCGAAAATCTGTGGCATCCACAATTTTGACGATACGAGAAAACTAAAAACGCAGAATCGTAGAAGATGACTATATCTTCTAGAGTGCAAAATCTGAACCAGATCGTATAATTATTACAGCCAGAATCACGAAAACAATTTCACTCTTTCTCGCTCTGTCTCACTCTAACACACAGGTTTCATGGTCGGTTTTGCCAATTGCAAAATATGAGTTCAAGGATCTCAGAACCTATAAAAGCCAGAGCAACCAAATTTGGTATCCACACTCCTGTGATATCGGACCTTGACCGTTTCCTGTCCAAATTTCGCCACACCCCCTTCCGCCCCCGCAAAGGACGAAAATCTGAGGCAACCACAAATCTCAGAGACTATTAAGGCTAGAGTAACCAAATTTGGTACACACACTCCTTTAAGATGTCACTATAAAACGTATATCTCAGAATTTCGCCCCACCCCCATCCGCCCCCACAAAGGACGAAAATCTGTTGCATCCACAATATTGCAGATTTGAGAAAACTAAAAACGCAGAATCATAGATAATAACCATATCTATCAGGTTGCTGAATCTGGATCAGATCAGATCATTTTCATAGCCAAAAGGAGCAAATCAATTTGCACTGGCTACGCAGCGCCCGACGTCACGCTCAGACTGATTTTCTGTCTCTCTCGCACGCACTCTTTGTCGTGTCGTTAAATATTAGCGGCGTCTGCCGGAGGAGAGCCATACTGACTTAGTATCGGGTATAACCGTAGAGTTGCGGTGTCCGCAGCAACTCACAACGTTCCCCCTCGTTTGTATTTACATTTGTGATGGTAGTAGCTAGAGGATTGGCTGTATTGTTGGCCGTAGTAGTGTTTGTAGTGTACGGTATTTCGGCGTAATTATTCATTTGCAATGTCATTAGCGGTGGAAATAGTTTGTCCTTTATTTGAGATAATAAAAGTATGCAATAGATCTATAAGGGCATCCATTTATTTGCACATTTCACTTACAAGGAGAAGATTTCGGTGCACCACCTGCATTAGCTGGTCATTCACATATGGGGCCCCAGGCTGCTGGTATCGCTATGGTTGGGGGGCGTGCTTCTGTATCTCTCGCTGCTGTTGTTGATGCTCACGAGAGGAGGGGTGTGGCCTGCTGATGCTGTTGCCCTGAAGGTCATCGGATGGTTGATTTTTGTTACTAAAAGGCTGGAGGTTTGGCGTCTTATTAGTGTACCGGCTGATGGTGGGCTGTTGGGAGTTGTTTTGTTGTTGCTGCAGGTTGGCCGGCGCAGGCTTTTGTGTCTTTCGCTGCTGCTGGTGATGCCCGCGAGGGGCCCTGTTGATGTTGCTTTCCTGCTGGCCAACAGACAGTTTATTGTTGTTGACGTTCTGCCTGTTGGTCGGCTGGGAGCTGTTGTTGTTGTGCTGCTGCTGCTGCGGGGTTTGGTGTATTTTAGGTAGGTGGTGTTTTTGTTTCCGCTGTAAGCTGCATTCTGCCGAGTGGAGTTGTTGTTCTTCTGGTGCTACCAGTTTGTCCGCTTCTGTTTTCCAATAGCAATGTGCGCCCGGTAGGATTTGAGTGTTGCCTTTGCTTGCTTAAACGCCTTGCAGCCCCTAAAGTTGGCAACATGTCCTTCCCCATGTCCTTTTTAGCAAACAAAAGCTCGGCGACAGTAATTATTACTGTGGCCAAAGCATTGGCAGCGGTGGCATTGAACAGGGTCAATGCGTCTCATTTGTCGTTCAACTGAAATTTCCTGGTTTCCCATAGTAGTCAGTGATAGGATTCTGTCATTGCCATTGTCTAAAGTTGGTTCCAATTCAACTTCAAACATGTTTAGCGGCTTGCGACTGCGTCTATGTTTAATTACATTTACATAACGCACTAAAAGACCCATCTCACCAATTAATTTGCGTATCCAATCGCAAGGAGTAGAGTGATGCAGATTTCTCAAGATGATACGGTAGCCACGTTCCTTGCGCAGCTGGTGTGTATGCATATTTATATTGTCTGCATCCAGTTTGGCCATGACTCTGTTGTAGGTTTCCATATCGCCGCTGTCCAGTTTGATTTTGTTACCCTTACCCTGGTAGTGGTAAATTTATTTTGTTCTCCTGGTGCGTTATTAAGGGATTCTATTAAAGGCTGGATGTTAGAAACGTCATGCAGATAGATGGCTGGTATTTTAAAATCTGTGATGGGCCGTTGAGGTTCCTTCTGGTCTGCTGCCTTGTATTGTTGCTGCTGGTGCGGCAACTGACCCTGATCCTGCAGTTGACTCTGCTGAGTTTCCTGCTGTTGCTGTTGTTGCTGCTGACTCGAGCCTGAGTCACCTGGTATCTGCAACGTCATCCCGAGTGTATGGATCCATTTCCATAGCTTCGCTGGGATGTCTGCTTTTTCCTGCATCGGCTGCTGCTGCCATCGCAGTTTTGGAAAGGGTTTTGGCCAGTTTGGCCGCAATAGTGGGCCCAATATTCGTTTTAGCCGCCTCCATCACTATAGCAGCAGTGACAGATTGGGGACGCTTGGGTCGGGTCAGAGTTAAGGGCAGTACTTTCCTTATTTTACTGCATATGGGGCCTGGTTTTGTGGCCGGAGTTGTACTATGCCGTTCATCTCCTACTCGGTAGTTATTGCCTGGCTTTGATATAGGGTTCTTTGCAATAGATTTGGGAGTTGAAGCCACACGCGGCCTGTACGGTGGCGTGGTTGTCAAAGGATAAAGTCTGGTTTCTACTTTATTATTTTTGTCCATTGTACTCTGGCCAGGGGACTTGTTGTTGTTGCAGTTTATTTGGGTATCATAAGTGGTCCCGTCGCTGAGGGTAGATATACTGGATACCATTGAAGAGCAGTCCATAGTGGCGTTAGGCGAAGAAAATTCAGAGTTTCAGATGCTAATTGCATCTTTGTTGGTATTTAGATAAACTTTTTTCCCTTAACCTCATGTTCCACGCTTTCCACCCGCGCATCAATTGCATTTGCATTTGAATTTCCTCCCGCACTTGGCTCAGCAGCCGGTGTATGCGGGGGAGATGGCTGCGTTTGAGGGGGAAATAAATCATCTGAGATTGATTTATTCTCTTTCTCACACATATCCCGGTTTGATGCCATGTTGATAGTATTTGTTTTAAGGCGGAGTTTCATTGGTATTGGTGTAAAATTACAGGGCGCGAGTAATCTTATAAGTATTAGAGCTATTCAGCGCACACGGATTTATATTATACGCGTATACGTTTACATAGACGGTGGATTGGTGTGTAATTTGGCGCGAAAAGTCTTGTAAGTATTAAGCTATTCAGCGCATGCAAATGTATGTTAATGCGTATACGTTTACATACACGGAACAAACACTCGCAATACTTATACATGCTCGTCGGGTTTTACATAAAAAATTTTACCACGGTAAAATTAGTCAGAAAATAAAAACGCTCACGTACGAACAGCTTTGAAAAACGTTAACAAATTGTGTGGACAATTAGGGCGAGTTAATTATTAATTGATTTTATCAATTGTGTGTTTTTTAGTTTTTTTTTCGGGCTGTGTGTCGACTTTTCTTTTTATACCAGATACTCAAAATGAGTATTGGGGTATATTAGATTTGTGGTGAAAGTGGATGTGTGTAACGTCCAGAAGGAATCGTTTCCGACCCCATAAAGTATATATATTCTTGATCAGCATCAATAGCCGAGTCGATTGAGCCATGTCTGTCTGTCCGTCTGTCCGTCTGTCCGTCCGTCCGTCTGTCCGTCTGTCCGTCCCCTTCAGCGCCTAATGCTCAAAGACTATAAGAGCTAGAGCAACGATGTTTTGGATCCAGACTTCTGTGATATGTCACTGCTCCAAAAATATTTCAAAACTTTGCCCCGCCCACTTCCGCCCCCACAAAGGGCGAAAATCTGTGGCATCCACAATTTTGACGATACGAGAAAACTAAAAACGCAGAATTGTAGAAGATGATTATATCTTCTAGAGTGCAAAATCTAAACCAGATCGTATACTTATTATAGCCAGAATCAAGAAAACAATTTTACTCTTTCTCGCTCTGTCTCACTCTAACACACAGGTTTCATGGTCGGTTTTGCCAATTGCAAAATATGAGTTCAAGGATCTCAGAACCTATAAAAGCCAGAGCAACCAAATTTGGTATCCACACTCCTGTGATATCGGACCTTGACCGTTTCATGTCCAAATTTCGCCACACCCCCTTCCGCCCCCGCAAAGGACGAAAATCTGAGGCAACCACAAATCTCAGAGACTATTAAGGCTAGAGTAACCAAATTTGGTACACACACTCCTTTAAGATGTCACTATAAAACGTATATCTCAGAATTTCTCCCCACCCCCATCCGCCCCCACAAAGGACGAAAATCTGTTGCATCCACAATATTGCAGATTTGAGAAAACTAAAAACGCAGAATCATAGATAATGACCATATCTATTAGATATGTTCCAAAAGGAACAAATCAATTTGCAGTGGCTACGCAGCGCCCGACGTCACGCTCAGACTGATTTTCTGTCTCTCTCGCACGCACTCTCTGTTGTAGACTTACTGACTTAGTATCGGGTATTACCGTAGAGTTGCGGTGTCCGCAGCAACTCACAACGTTCCCCCTCGTTTTTTCTGTTTTTGTTTTTTCGGGTTGTGTGTCGACGGCGCGAGCACAATAGGACTGATCGGCCACAGCAAGTGACCCTCAGCTAAGTTTATTTGTTTCCGCAATTTTACATTTAAACGCTTTTACAAATATTTTTAAAAGCTGTTCCTTTAACAGCGGAACCACTGCTTAACATGGTTGGGAAACTCTACATAATGTTACAGAGAAATGGATAAGGCACTTTACATTACAAGAAATCAACATTTTCTGGCAACGACGTGCGCTTGTTTACATTTGGAAATTACATTGTAAGTAATAAAATTATAAATTTAACAAATAGAAGCTGTATTAACTATAATTTCTTTGCCCATTTAATTACAGCGGACGTATATATAGGTATGAACCTCTATCATCAGCTCACTGGATGGAATTGAGTCCGTAGAAGTTGGCTTGAGCAGGTGTCAAAATAAAGGACCCGGTGACTTCATTAGGCTGCTGCAGTCTCAGGTGAAGTATAAAGCCGCACCGTAAGTGAGTAAGTATTCGATTGGATCCAGCCATGGATCCAGCATTAGGCCAATGAGAAGAAGATTCACCAGTGGCTGTTGTAACTGTTGGACAGGCCTTCGTTGGATGCTGGATTTACTGCGGTGCGGATTTGGCGAGCCAGTCAAAAGGCGATTCCAGGGGCGGAAATGTGCATCGGCAATGGACGAGGCACCTTATGGTGCAGAAGGGAGCATTGCAGCCGGCTCGCTGCGCCCAGCCAGAGGATTCACAACAGGATAGCAGGCCACCGGATGGACTACTCGCCTCCGCTTTCGCCGTTGATTCACCAGGAGGCCGTCAGTATCTGTGCTGTTTGCCTGTAGATAGAAGTAAGCAGAGTTATTGCCATCCAGATTGGCATTGATGAGGATTTTTCGTCTTCTTTCAGGTTTTGGAGTAGCGATAGGCTGCTGCAGGCTGCGGAGTGGATTCGGAGAAGTTGCCAAAAAGTCATTCCGGATACGTCATTCCGGTCAATCCCGGCAGTAGGCGAGGCCCTTATAGAAGATGGCGTGGGAGGCCGCTCGCTGCAGGCAGCCATAGGAATTACAGCAGGATGGCAGGCCAACGGATGGACTGCTGGGCGCCAGATTTGCCTTGGATGCACCAAGAGGCCGTCAGTAGCTGTGATATTTGCCTGTAAATAAAGGTAAGCAGAATTATTGCCATCCAGATTGGCATTGATGATATTTTGTCTTCTTTTAGGTATTGGAGTGGCCATAGCTTTTGGTTGTGCAGCTTCTACACACACAGATGAGGCTTCCTGGTGCGTATTTGTGCGGGCTCGGCTTTCTTCAGCGGCAAATGCTGCGTCCATCTCGTCGTCGAGCTCCTTCTCAAGTTGCTGCTGCAGGGACTTCATCTGCTCTTCGAGAAGCTGCTCTGGAGTAGGCGGAGGGAATTCGTGTGGTTCAAGCGGAGTCATTATGAGCCTTTGTATGTATTCGGGCTCAAAACAAATCTTCTGCGCCATTTCTAATCGATTATTGAGGGTCTCTCCTGCGGGATTCCAAGGGCTATGCGACGCTCTTGTTCAAGGCGTTTCCGTTCGACAAGTGCTTCCTTGACTTGACACTCCCGGAGTTGGCGCTGTTGTTCAATTTCAAGCTGCTCGTGTCTGATTAAAGTTGGCAGCAGTAGTTGTTGTTGTGCTGCCTGCTGCAGGAGTTGTTGTTGGAGAGGCCGAAAGTGAGTTTCCAGCTGCTTTGTGTTGTAAGGAAGCGATCCTGGGCTCCTCGATCCTCGCGCCGTCGGAGGTCGTATGTTCTCTTTTGCTCTTGGGATGCCGTTGGGTGTTCTCCTGCACGACCTTGAACACTTCCTGCAGTCGTGTCGCCTTCTCGTGGGCCGGCTCTGGTTCATTTCCTAATCCTGGGGTCACTTCGTCGTACAAGGCTCCTGGTAGCCTTGGTTCTCGTCCGAGTACTAAAAAGGCCGGGCTGAAGCCCGTGGTGTCCGACTGCTGCTGTTTATGGCCAAGCTTAACTCGGGGAGGAGATCGTTCCAGGTCCGTTGGTCCCCGTCGACGTATTGTGCAATCATTGTCTTGATGGTCCGGTTTGCCCTCTCCGTCGGGTTTTGCTGAGGGGTATACGGCGCGGTGTGCTCGAGTTCCATTCCTGCCACCTCGCAAAATTTCCGGAAGGACCGACTAGTGAATTGTGTTCCGTTGTCGCACATAAACTTCCACGGGACCCCGAATCGGCAGAGTATCCTCTCTCGGAACGCCTTCTACAAGTGGGCGGTTGTGGCTTTCCGGAAAGGCACAAGTTCTACCCATTTGCTGAATGAGTCGAAGAACACGAGGAGCATCGAACACGGCTCCCCTCGGCCATAGGGATCTGCCAATACACGTTCTTGAGGTCCAAAGTCGAGATGTAACGTGCGTTACGGAGCCTCTCGATGATGTGGTTCATCCTGGGCAGTGGGTAGGCGTCGGGTATTGATTGCGCGTTGAGTTGTCGGTAGTCTACGCACATCCGCATCTCGCCTGTCTTCTTTCCCACCAGTACGATGGGAGCGCTGTGTGGACTTTTTGAAGCTTCGATTCGTTGTCCTTGTATTGCGGCTGGGTCTGGCGTGGTCGGGGCTTAGAAGCGTTTTCCTGATATTGCTGCTGAGTCTGGCGGGATCGAACCTTAGAAACCTTGTCCTGATGTTACTGCTGGTTCTGGCGCGGTCGTGGCTTAGCTCAGTTGTCTTGGTAGGGATACTCGGGGTGGTTTTCGAGGCAGACGGACTGGCCCTGGGTGCGTCCAGCGGTGTCGCAGTCGTCTCCGTCGAATCTTCGTTGCTCTGGGTGGTTTTCGAGGCAGACGGACTGGCCCTGGGTGCGTCCAGCGGTGTCGCAGTCGTCTCCATCGAATCCTCGTTGCTTTGGGTGTTCTTCGAGGCGGACGGACTGGCCCTGGGTGTGTCCAGCGGTGTCGCAGTCGTCTCCGTCGAATCTTCGTTGCTCTGGATGTTCTTCGAGGCGGACGGACTGGCCCTGGGTGTGTCCAGCGGTGTCGCAGTCGTCTCCGTCGAATCTTCGTTGCTCTGGGTGTTCTTCGAGGCGGACGGACTGGCCCTGGGTGTGTCCAGCGGTGTCGCAGTCGTCTCCGTCGAATCTTCGTTGCTCTGGGTGTTCTTCGAGGCGGACGGACTGACCCTGGGTGTGTCCAGCGGTGTCGCAGTCGTCTCCGTCGAATCTTCGTTGATGGTTCTGGCGTGGTCGAATAGAATTGTGGGTTGGGTTCGGGTGGCGTTGCTGGGCCTGGCGTGTTCGAGACCCTGGTGCGTTCTCATGGTTACGTTAATGGGTCTGGCGTGGTTGGAATTCTGGTGCGTTGTCACTGGTACATTGCTGGGTCTGGCGTGGTCGAGATTCTGGTGCGTTGTCATGGTTACGTTGATGGGTCTGGCGTGGTTGGGATTCTGGTGCGTTGTCACTGGTACATTGCTGGGTCTGGCGTGGTCGGGATTCTGGTGCGTTGTCACTGGTACGTTGATGGGTCTGGCGTGTTCGAGATTCCGGTGCGTTGTCACTGGTACATTGCTGGGTCTGGCGTGGTTGGGATTCTGGTGCGTCGGCTTCGTCCGGGGGGTCGCTGTTGGATTGGTCGAGCGGGTAGGGGCAGCGGATGCAGTCGCGGGACTTTTGTCACTAAAAGTAACCATGCGGGGCCGATTCGAGGATGATGTGGGGATCGGGTTGGTTTCCCGGATCGCCCGATGGTTCAACTGCAAGTACGCTCGTCCGCATTGTATTATGGCCTGGACGCCGCAAAGGAAATCGTGGCCCAGTATGATGTCGTCCACTACCATGGGTAGGACTAATAGAATCACCCGCGTTTCCTGTTGATCCAGACGCACCTTGACCGAAACTGCTTGCGTCACCTCCTTTGCTGTACCATCCGCCAGGCGGACGGTAGTCCTTATATTCCGTGCGTTCCCTCCGGTACTTACTTCATGAGCGATGCGTTGACTGACGAACGACCGCGTTGCTCCCGTGTCGAGTGTAGCTGTGAGCGGTACTCCTTCGATGGTTACTAGCGCGGCGATCCTGCCTCCTTCCAAACTTAAGGGATGAGTTACTCCTGGGGGCCCTGGAGGTATGTCTCCGATCGGTTCCCTGACGAGCGAAGACTCGGCCCGTTTCCCGACTCGGATAGCCTACAGCAGTCGATCGTCCGGATGCCGCGGCGGCCGCACTCCCAACAGAATAGCACTCGCCGATTCCTCCGTGTGTTCGGGCGTGTTCACCGGCCGGTCTGCATCCTGGGTCACTACGCGGCTTACCGTCTCGGCGCTCCGGGAGGGCCCGGTGTCGTCTGGAGGAGCATGCTGTGGGGTGGATAATCCTGGTGCTTGGTATGATGGCGTTCTGGCTTTCGTATTTGGGCGGTCGTTAGCTGGGTGGGTTTGTTCGCGGTCCCGCGTTGTCTCGTACGCTACTATCAATTGTGTCAGTTCTCGCAACGTCTCGAACTCATGTCTACGGGTGAACAGTTGGTATTCCGACCGAAGGTTCTCGTAGATCCTGTCCAGCTCCCTGTCTGGAGTATACTGAGCTCGTTGCATCATGAGTCGGAGGTCGATCAAGTAGTCCTGAAAGGCTTCTCGGGGTCGTTGGCGACGGGAGCGGATCGTATCTTCCAAGCGCTGAAAGTATCGCGGGGGTAGGAAGAACTCCAAGAACTCCTTCCGGAACTCGGTCCATGGCTTGCCTTGCATCTGGAAGGTCCTAAACCATCCTTCTGCCTCGCCAGTTAGTAGCCCGGAGATGGCTCGCGGCAGTTGTGCTGGGCTTCCGCCATATGAGTCGACCCTTTCTTCCAACCGTTCGATGAAAGCCAGCGCATCCGAGTGTCCGTCGAACTTCAGACCCCAATTGCGCAGTTTATCGGCCAGGGCGGCGAATGAAATTTCTTCCCTTCCGGGTCGCGAAGTTCCGGCTTCCTCGGGGAAGCGGTGCTGGTGGTGATTGTCACCATGTCGCCGGTCAGTCGTGGTTTCAAGCCGGCCAGAGTCGTCGTGAGCTGTACGCGGGAACTCGGGAATTATGATAGATAGAGGCTGCTCCGCACAGATCCCTTCCTTCCGCTCTCGCTGACTTGGTCCCGGCGACGGGGACGTGTTCCTCGGGCTTCTCGGGCTGGGCGCGCTGTCGAAGACCATTCCGAGCTCTTTGATCCGTTTTTCGATCGCAGTCGGATGCTCACCGCGCGAAATAAAGGCCGAGATCCGGCTGCGCAGTTCGTCCACTGTCCCGGTTTCACCGAGGCCGAATTCGGCGGCGATGGCCTGCAATTCGTCCTTGCGCCGATACGAAATCCACTGTACCCCCATGTCGAATCACGGTGGTCGAACTGGCACTTCGAGGTCTTTCGCGTTTCGGACGGTAGTATCACGTATTGACCCTCCGGTAGAATCTTTTCTTAGGTAACGCACTGAATACCGGAGTCCTTGGGGCTAGTCACGGAAGCGCGGCGTATGCACGGTTAACACGGTTGTCCAGTGGAGGCGTCCTTGGCGTCCTTGCTGCTTGGAGTCCTGGTCGATAGTCCTTGCTATCGTTGTCCTTGGAATTGTCCTGACTGTTGATCCTTGCTAGGCCGGTCGATAGTCCTTGCTATCGTTATCCTGGGAATTGTCCTTGTGGTCCTGGTCGTGCTGGGTTCGTTGATTTAAGCGTTGGATCTCGTCCCGTGTTGATGGCTGAACGCTGACTGATCACTTTGTAGGCCGGGCTTTGAATGATCACGCTGAAGACCGTGCATTGGATGACTGCTCTGAAGACCGGGCGTGGACTGCTCGCGCTGGGGGTCGGGCATCGACTATATAATATCGTTTTGAAGGCCGGGCATTGACTGCTCGCGCTGAGGGTCGGGCATTGACTATCTGCTCTGAAGACCGGGCGTTGACTGCTCGCGCTGAGGGCCGGGCATTGACTATCTGCTATAGTCTTGAAGGCCGGGCATTGACTGCTCGCGCTGAGGGCCGGGCATTGACTGATCACGCTGAGGGTCGGGCATCGACTATCTGCTATCGTCTTGAAGGCCGGGCATTGACTGCTCGCGCTGAGGGCCGGGCATTGACTGATCACACTGAGGGTCGGGCATCGACTATCTGCTATCGTCTTGAAGGCCGGGCATTGACTGCTCGCGCTGAGGGATTGACTGATCACGCTGAGGGTCGGGCGTCGACTATCTACTCTGCAGACCGGGCGTTGACTGCTCGCGCTGAGGGCCGGGCATTTACTATCCGCGCTGAGGGTCGGGCATCGCCTATCTTCGCTGAGGGCCGGGCATTGACTATCCTCTTCTGGGTCTGAGTACGAAATATATAGCCGGGCCGTGCTTGCGCATAGTACAGTCCCGATTCCCCCTGCTACACGTTTTCTGATCGACTGTTCCACTTAGCGCCCCAAAACATAACGGAATCCCGGAGTCCCTGCTCGGGCGCCATCTGTAAGGAAGCGATCCTGGGCTGGGGTGCATATCTCAGTCTACTCCAGGGTCGAAATTACAGCCACATTTATAATTTGCCGGGACTCCGTATTTCGGACAGACGATGGGGGGCGGGGCAGCAGTCCCGTGGACGGGAGCGAACGTATCATGGGACGTGGCAGTTGGTCCCTCCGAGAGCACTCCGGTTATCGCCGAATAGCGCCTTCACAACCCCACCGAACTCGGGATCAATGCGGAGGTCTTTACTATGCGATAATACCGACAGGTGTCGCCGAGAGTACCTAGGCTATCGCCGGACGGTACTTACGGGACCCTGTCGGCCTAAGAATTACTACGAGGATCAGAGATATCGACGAGCATCACCGAGAGTGCTTAGGCAATCGCCGGATAGCACTTACGGGACACTGTCGAACTAAGAATTACTACGGGGGTCGGGGATATCGACAGGCATCGCCGAGAATGCCTAGGCAATGGCCGGATAGCACTTACGGGACACTATCGGGCTAAACATTACTGCGAAAGTCTTTATCATACAGGGCAGGTATCGCCGAGAGGGTTTAGGCAATCGCCGGACAGCCCCTTCGGGACCCACGGAACTACGGGGATCAGGCGAGACACCAACAGGAGTCACCGGGGGCGCTTAGACGATCGTCGGATAGCGGCCTCGGGACCCTGCGGGGTCACAAACTACGGGATGGGATCATGCGGAGGGAACGCCGACAGGTATTACCGGGAACGCCTAGGCAATCGCCGGACAGCGGCCTGAGGATCCTGTCGGGCTACGAAATACTGGATGGAATCACACAGACTCGGGCAAGAGGCGGGAGGTACGCCACTCGAATTTCGTCCGACTCCTCCGAATGCTTCCTAACGAATCCCCTCTTTTAATCCACGTTCTCCTTCTCCAGCCTCAGAGCTCTCGTTCTGCTGGCTCTGCCGATCCAGCGTCAGCGTGGGCGGCTAGCGTCGTCGTTCTCGCCGCGGCAGAGGGCTGGCGCCGGTGACTTTCGTCTCTCTGTCTCGCTGCTGGCGCGTCGTTACTTCGCTTTAGTTTTCCGCATCTCTCTTCTGCCGTTGCTGCCGTGGGCTTACTGTGGCTTACTGTTCGGCTCTTGGTGTATTTCTCTCTCTCCTTGGCTTCCGATGCGTTGTTGTTGTCGGGTTTTGTTTTCTCGGTGTATTCACGCCGTTGCTGCGTCGATGCCGTTGGTTTTCGGTCCTCAGTTGGACCAGTTGGACTGCGGAGTGGGTATCCTACGGTGCGCAAGGGAGGGTCTGAAGACACGGCGACAGCCTCTGATGATTGCGATGGAAGTGAGTGACAGGCAGTTATGGTACTGTTTCTGATACTGATTTTATTGACAAAAATGATTCTTATTTATAGGTAATGAAAGGTACAAAAGTGCTGAGTCTGTAAAATATATGTTTTGTGTATTATGGATAATTTTAGTGTCTGGTGGGCAATTGCGACATTTTGATGGTCAGCAACTGCCTCCGCTGTCTTCGCACTCTGCGGAAAGAGTGCATTGTCAGCAGAACTCACTGCAGTGGCTAGTGCATTGTCAGCAGAACTCACTGCAGTGGCTAGTGTGTTGTCAGCAGAACTCACTGCAGTGGCTAGTGTGTTGTCGTGAGGTATTATATTGCATGTTAAATGGAACACTGTGTCGTGGTGTCACTGTGTTATGCCGACGGGTCTTATAAGCTATTACTTAAGCATACTTCTGCAACTGAACAATATATGCCACAATGCGTTGCAACTTGTGAAACGAGTTGCTATGTTTGCAAGTATATAATTCATCCCCAAGTGCACTAGGTGTGATTGGCAAGCTCACATGTTTGGCCTTTCTCTCAAGATTGCTAGGTTCTATGTTGGGTGCCTTCGTCCAGTTGTCTCGAGATCCGTGCAAGAATAGTGGTCCATATAACCACAGATTGTGATCTGCCAGCCTGCTTGCTGCGATTCCTCTCGACAGGACATCGGCTGCGTTGTTGGCCGATGACACGTGACGCCATTGTGACTGGTTTGTTAATGCCTGGATTTTGGCGATTCGATTCGCCACAAAGGTATGGTATGTTGATGACGATGCGTTTATCCAGGATAACACAACTGTGGAATCACTCCAAAGCCATCCTGAAACCGTGTTAATGTCCATGTGCAGATCCTGTCGGACTCGGTTTGTGAGCTCGGCACCGAGGACTGCAGCACAAAGTTCTAACCGTGGTAGCGATTGTTTGGCTGTCGGCGCCACACGTGATTTCGAACAGAGCAGTCTTACTGACACTTGGTTGTTTTTGTATGTAGCGCGTACATATACTGCTGCGCCATATGCTCGTTCTGATGCATCTACAAACGTATGGAGTTCTTGTGTAACTGGAATTTTTCCATCGTAGATATGCCGGGGAATTTGCATTTTGTTCAAAGTTTGTAAGTCGTCCCGGTATTCTTTCCATTCGGTTTGGTGTTGCAATGGTAATTCGTCATCCCAATCCAGTTTGAGCTCCCAAAGTTGTTGCATGAAGATTTTTGCCTTGACTACCACTGGTGCAAAGAGTCCTAGTGGGTCAAAGATTTGGGCCAGTTCGGAGCGTACCACCCGTTTGGTGATGCGTGTAGCCTGGCTTTTCTGTGTTCGTCCACACAATGTATCCTTCTTCGGCATCCAGATGAGACCCAGAGTTTTCACGTTGTAGTGCTCTAGTGTCTCTCCTAGTTTTACATCGGTTACAATATCCTCTTTGGGGATTCCTTGGAGAAGTTGCTCATTGTTGGAGCACCACTTGCGCAATTTGAATCCGGACGGTAGTAATATCTTATTTAGTTCTTGTCGAACATGAATTGCCTCAGGAATCGTGTTTGCTCCAGTTAGACAGTCGTCAACATAGAAATCGGTTTTTAATGTTGTTGATCCGACTGGTAGTCTGTCTTCGTATTGTATTGCCAAATGATCCAGACATTTCGTTGCTAGGAACGGAGCAGCTGTTGTCCCATATGTTACTGTTTTCAGGCGGTAGTACCTGATCTCTTCGGATGGATTGTTTCTCCAGACTATCATCTGATGGAATTGATCCTCCGGGTTCATCCACACTTGCCGGTACATCTTTTCTATGTCCGCTGTGAACACGTACTTATGAATCCGAAATCGTAGCAGAATGGACATAAGTTCGCTCTGAACGGTGGGTCCCGCCTGCAGAATGTCGTTCAAAGATTTCCCGCTTGTGGATTTGCATGAGGCATCGAATACTACCCGAAGCTTTGTGGTGGTGCTCTCAGGTTTGAGTACACAATGATGTGGAATGAAGTAGTGCCTTTTGGGAACCTTTGATGCTGGGACAATCTTCATATGTCCTAGTCGTTCATACTCTTCCATGAAGTCCACATAACTCTTCCAAGTTTCTGTTGAGCTTCGCCGCTCCAATGCTAGGAATCTTTTTGTTGCGGTTTCCAACGACTCCTTCAGGGCTGAAGGGTGTTCGGAAAATGGGAGCTTTACAATAAAGCGGCCGTCTGAAGCTGTCTGAAGATTTTCTATAAAATGAGCTTCGCATCGTGCCTCCACTGGAGTGCGTGGTTTGTCTTCCGTCTCTAGATTGTCCAGAGTCCAGAATCTTTCCATGAGCTCGTTTACTCCCGTTGCACAAATGGGTGAGGACTTGTGGGCAGATTTGACTTTTCCTGCCACAATCCATCCCAGTTTCGTGTTTTGTAGCAGCGGGCCTCCTGTCCTTAGCTGCTGTTGATCTGGTAGCAGCAGCGAGTAATAATGCTCGGCTCCGATTAGCATGTCGATTTTGCCTGGCGTATGGAAGTTTGGATCTGCCAGTGAGATCCTGCTTGGTATGTTTAAGCTCTCTGGATCGAGTGCCTGAGCTGGTTGGTCAGCTATTATCTGTGGTAATACGAACGCTTCAATTCTTTGCGTAAAACCATTGTGAAGGGATTTCATGAGCACATTTACTCGTGCTCTGCTGGTCTTTGATTGACCTCCAATTCCTTCGATCCGCAATGTTGTGTCTTTTAGTTTGAGTGACAACATTGATGCCATTCGTTCAGAGATCAAGTTTATCTGTGATCCTGAATCTAGCAGTGCTCTGAAACTAGCAACCTGCCCGTTGTTGGCTTCTACTGCCACCTTTGCTGTGGCCAGAAGATTGTAACTATTGTTACTTGCTGCACCAACCGTCGGAGCTGCGCCTGATGCTGTTTCCAAATGTAGCATCGTGTTGTGCTTCTTGTCACACTTGAAGCAGTTTCGACCGGGGCATGCGTTTGTTTTGTGATTTGTTCTAAAACAATTGACGCACATTTTTTGCTTTTGTACCCAGTTTAGTCGTTCTGATGGAGATTTGGAGCGAAATTCTTCGCATCCGTAGAGCCAATGGCTTGCTTTCTTGCAGAATGTGCATAAGGGTGCTCGCGCTCTCCCTGTGTTTGCTGATGCACATGTCGTGCCTTTTGGCTCTCTCCTTGATGCTGGTGGCTTCTTACTGGTTCCTAGAACCCGAATTCTTTGCTCCAAGAACTGAAGCATCGTATCCAGCGCCTGAATGTCCTTTGAGCTTCCCAATGATTGCTCATACAAGGCCTTATTTGTTACATCCAGTTTGTTCCTGATAATGGCAATTAATATCGGATCCCATGTAGATATATTGATGCCCAATCCCTTTAGTGAAGCAAGGGATTCTATGGTTGTTATATACAACTCTTTTAATGACTTGGGATCGTCATTAATTGTCTGGTGATTGAGGAAGCGGTTCAGTACCGTGTTTGAAACATCCCTGGGATTGTTGTATGCGTCAACTAGTATTTCCCAAGCGGCTTCATAATTTTCTTCCTTTAGATCGATATGTCGAATCCGTCTTTCTGCCTCGCCGGTGACGGTGGTTTTAAGATACCACATCTTTTTCACCGTAGGCATGTTGGTTTCATGCACCATGCATGAGAACAGATCGAAGAACTGGGTCCATTTTAATAGATCCCCATCAAACTTTGGGATGCTGATCCGTGGCAGCTGCACGTTATCCGTGTTTGGTGTGGCTGACTTTGCCAATGCTCTTTGGACCTTACTTTCCAGTGTTAGATAGGCTTCCATGTCGTATCCTCCTTCCACTGGGTCCTCGTATTCCTCATGAATTGTGAAATGGACTTCCTGCGCTTGAGTCCATAGTGATTTTATCAAATCACTTGATGTGCGTCCTTCCGCCTCTGAAAGTTGTTTCAGATTGCGCTTAACGGACTCTACTATAGCCTTTTGTCGGCGACATAGTGAAAGAAGTTTGCTGTAATCCTTCGAGGACTGCTGGATCAGACCGCTTTCTTTGGGAGCTACCGGAGGATTCTCATGCCTTTCTTTAAAGACGATTTGACGTTCCTCACGAGCACTAGACGTCTGTGATAGCTTATCCATGCCTTCGGTAAACATCGCAATTTATTGCTTACATGTTGTACGTAAGTCTTCCCGGAATTTTACGTATTCATCCGTTTTGTCTGTATCGCGAAGTTTGGAGTCGTTTTTGTTGAAGCGATTCCACGCATTTTCTAGTGCTGATATTTTGGCTTGAAAATAAGAGGCCGTTTGCTTTCGTTCTTGGGAATCTTTTTTATAGTTCCGAATGCACCTCGATATTTCCTCACCAATTTCTTGCTGCACATCCATTGCCATTGTAGCGGCAGCTTCTGCCTCCATATGTTTATCCATTCTATCTGTTTGTACTTATTCCTTTCGACCCGTTGGGAGTGTTTTATTTGCTTTGCAGCTGGATACGCTCCGAATCGCAACCGTTGTCGGTCAGAAAGGTAATAGTACAGGTGATGTGTTGGATGGAGGGATTTGTGCTGTTTCCAATCTATGGAACGCACGGAACAACAAAAATTGATTACCTTGGTGGTAGTCGAATTCTATAGCTGTTTTTCTGTGGGCTGATAACCTGAATATGTCAGATTTGCCAGAGTGATACTTATTGGTAGGAGATGCTACCGTAAGTGTATGGCCTGGTGCCAAAATTTTTATTGAAGATGTCCTGTTGACTGCTTCAATCTGATGTCCAGATCGAATCCTTTCACTGTAGCTTGTCTGACAGTTTGAAAGGATGACCAAGGTCGGGGTCACCAAATGTTAATGTGTGTGTGTGTGTAGGAAGCTGGGTTGCATACGGTACATAAACCGTCTACAGTTTGGTCGTCGCAACTAGAACTTGAACCAGTTGGACTGCGGAGTGGGTATCCTACGGTGCGCAAGGGAGGGTCTGAAGACACGGCGACAGCCTCTGATGATTGCGATGGAAGTGAGTGACAGGCAGTTATGGTACTGTTTCTGATACTGATTTTATTGACAAAAATGATTCTTATTTATAGGTAATGAAAGGTACAAAAGTGCTGAGTCTGTAAAATATATGTTTTGTGTATTATGGATAATTTTAGTGTCTGGTGGGCAATTGCGACATTTTGATGGTCAGCAACTGCCTCCGCTGTCTTCGCACTCTGCGGAAAGAGTGCATTGTCAGCAGAACTCACTGCAGTGGCTAGTGCATTGTCAGCAGAACTCACTGCAGTGGCTAGTGTGTTGTCAGCAGAACTCACTGCAGTGGCTAGTGTGTTGTCGTGAGGTATTATATTGCATGTTAAATGGAACACTGTGTCGTGGTGTCACTGTGTTATGCCGACGGGTCTTATAAGCTATTACTTAAGCATACTTCTGCAACTGAACAAGCCTTTTTGTTTTGTAGAGATTTGATTTCCATCATAACTTCATTGGGGGAAATAGGCCTGAACGGGAGTCTATTTACATCGTATTCCCGCCCAAATTGTTGCCTGTGAAGCCAGGCAGGTTTAGTTGTTAAGCGTTTGAGCTGCACTATTTCCTTACACTCCATAACTACCCTATTTCTAAATTCGTCGGAGTTTATGAGTTTTGGTGTGAATCTTTCTTCTAAATGTGACACAAAAGCTTCAGCTTTCTCCTCGCTACTTTTTGTCCACCTATAGCCTTCTCTACTACCACTACTGCTGGGAATTTTCAATGGCCAGTTTGGTTCTGGCTGCCTCTTTAAAGTGTTTGTTAAGCGCCATAGTTTTTGCATTCTGTAACGATCTTGAGCGTCTACTTTTTTAAAAAAGTTTTTTGATCTGGTTATTTTTAGCCTTACGAAGGGCCTTTTTTAGCCGATGATTTGCTGCGTTGTATAACCTTCGCGTCTCCAAGGTGGGTCTGCGCATATACTCCCTTTTATGCTGCCATTTGAGCCTTAATAGTTTCTGTGTTTTCCTATCTAGTCGCAGTTGCCCTGTGCGTGGGTGAGAACGCAGATTTATTAGCGAAGTTGCAGCCGCCGCTGCATTGTAGATGTTTTGATTTAGAATGTCGATCGCATCCTCAATGTCTTCTCCTGAGTTTATTTCCATGTTGAGATTGATACGCTGCGATAGGAAATCGTTGTCAAAACGAATTTTTTGACATTTGCTTTGCTTGGTAGTAGTCGGCGATTTGTTACCGGGACTGTCGTTGAGCCACTGATGCCCAGGTGAATGAAGATAGGAAGATGGTCAGATTGCAGATCAGCTGCTTAATATGTGTGAATTCTGTCATAGTTTATGCCAGCATATACTGCCAAATCAATAGCGGAGGGCCTTTTTCTTTGATCAAATGGGTAGTGTGTGGCTCCCCCAGTGGCCAACACATTTAAGCAGGTGTTTGCATGGATCGTGTTCATTAAAACTCTGCCTCTTTTACAGGATCGCACATTGCCCCACCATGGGTGCTTAGCGTTCCAGTCCCCGCAAACTATAAATTTGGAACCATAACAGAGGCGGGCAATATATTGGCGCTAGAGCAATGACTTCATTATTGTTAGTGGTTAATGCGATGGGAGCACACTGCAAGAAATTTTCTGTAATTGGTTCAAGTGCAATGTGCTTGAGACCAATTTTGACATAAATGGCTACTCCACCTTTCCTTTTGGAGGAAGGGTGTGAGGCAGTATACAGTATGTAGTCATTTATGGTTAAATTGTCTGTTATTGTGGTAGTAGGGTCATTTGAGGTTATGCGGGTTTCAATAACCATCATTATGTCCACGTTATTACGCTGCATAAATAGTTCTAACTCCAAAATTTAGGTTTTTAGACCACAGGCGTTCCAATAAACGATTTTGAGAGAGCTGTTGTAGTGGTCACCTGTAGTAGCAGTAGTGGTATGGGCTAAATTATTTGTATTTACATTTGTGGTGGTAGTAGCTAGAGGATTGGCTGTATTGTTGGCCGTAGTAGTGTTTGTAGTATACGGTATTTCGGCGTAATTATTCATTTGCAATGTCATTAGCGGTGGAAATAGTTTGTCCTTTATTTGAGATAATAAAAGTATGCAATAGATCTATAAGGGCATCCATTTATTTGCACATTTCACTTACAAGGAGAAGATTTCGGTGCACCACCTGCTTTAGCTGGTCATTCACATATGGGGCCCCAGGCTGCTGGTATCGCTATGGTTGGGGGGCGTGCTTCTGTGTCTCTCGCTGCTGTTGTTGATGCTCACGAGAGGAGGGGTGTGGCCTGCTGATGCTGTTGCCCTGAAGGTCATCGGATGGTTGATTTTTGTTGCTAAAAGGCTGGAGGTTTGGCGTCTTATTAGTGTACCGGCTGATGGTGGGCTGTTGGGAGTTGTTTTGTTGTTGCTGCAGGTTAGCCGGCGCAGGCTTTTGTGTCTTTCGCTGCTGCTGGTGATGACCGCGAGGGGCCCTGTTGATGTTGCTTTCCTGCTGGCCAACAGACAGTTTATTGTTGTTGACGTTCTGCCTGTTAGTCGGCTGGGAGCTGTTGTTGTTGTGCTGCTGCTGCTGCGGGGTTTGGTGTGGTTTAGGTAGGTGGTGTTTTTGTTTCCGCTGTAAGCTGCATTCTGCCGAGTGGAGTTGTTGTTCTTCTGGTGCTACCAGTTTGTCCGCTTCTGTTTTCCAATAGCAATGTGCGCCCGGTTGAGTGTTGCCTTTGCTTGCTTAAACGCCTTGCAGCCCCTAAAGTTGGCAACATGTCCTTCCCCACAATTGGCACATTTAGGATTTGGGATCTTAGCCTCGGCGCACGCTGTGGATGGTTGTGCCCCGGCACATTTTTAGCAAACAAAAGCTCGGCGACAGTAATTATTACTGTGGCCAAAGCATTGGCAGCGGTGGCATTGAACAATGCGTCTCATTTGTCGTTCAACTGATAGGATTCTGTCATTGCCATTGTCTAAAGTTGGTTCCAATTCAACTTCAAACATGTTTAGCGGCTTGCGACTGCGTCTATGTTTAATTACATTTACATAACGCACTAAAAGACCCATCTCACCAATTAATTTGCGTATCCAATCGCAAGGAGTAGAGTGATGCAGATTTCTTAAGATGATACGGTAGCCACGTTCCTTGCGCAGCTGGTGTGTATGCATATTTATATTGTCTGCATCCAGTTTGGCCATGACTCTGTTGTAGGTTTCCATATCACCGCAGTCCAGTTTGATTTTGTTACCCCTTACACTGGTAGTGGTCAATTTATTTTGTTCTCCTGGTGCGTTATTAAGGGATTCTATTAAAGGCTGGATGTTAGAAACGTCATGCAGATAGATGGCTGGTATTTTAAAATCTGTGATGGGCCGTTGAGGTTCCTTCTGGTCTGCTGCCTTGTATTGTTGCTGCTGGTGCGGCAACTGACCCTGATCCTGCAGTTGGCTCTGCTGAGTTTCCTGCTGTTGCTGTTGTTGCTGCTGACTCGAGCCTGAGTCACCTGGTATCTGCAACGTCATCCCGAGTGTATGGATCCATTTCCATAGCTTCGCTGGGATGTCTGCTTTTTCCTGCATCGGCTGCTGCTGCCTTTTCGGGTTGTGTGTCGACGGCGCGAGCACAATAGGATTGATCGGCCACAACAAGTGACCCTCAGCTAAGTTTATTTGTTTTCACAATTATTTTTAAAAGCTGTTCCTTTAACAGCGGATCCACTACTTTACATGGTTGGGAAACTCTACATAATGTTACAGAGAAATGGATAAGGCACTTTTCATTACAAGAAATCAACATTTTCTGGCAACGACGTGCGCTTGTTTACATTTGGAAATTGCATTGTAAGTAATAAAATTATAAATTTAACAAATATAAGCTGTATTAATTATAATTTCTTTGCCCATTTAATTACAGCGGACGTATATATAGGTATGAACCTCTATCATCAGCTCACTGGATGGAATTGAGTCCGTAGAAGTTGGCTTGAGCAGGTGTCAAAATAAAGGACCCGGTGACTTCATTAGGCTGCTGCAGTCTCAGGTGAAGTATAAAGCCGCACCGTAAGTGAGTAAGTATTCGATTGTTACAAATTGCTTCGCCTATATGCTTCCAGAGGGCGTGTCTTTCGGTGTTCGCCTTTCCACCATTGGCGCACTGGACGGCGGTGAAATTTCAGAAGGTGACCTGGGAGCGGTCGGAGTAAATGCCACGTGGCGTCATTAGGCTGCTGCAACTGCCATGGATCCAGCATTAGGCCAATGAGAAGAAGATTCACCAGTGGCTGTTGTAACTGTTGGACAGGCCTTCGTTGGATGCTGGATTTACTGCGGTGCGGATTTGGCGAGCCAGTCAAAAGGCGATTTCAGGGGCGGAAATGTGCATCGGCAATGGACGAGGCACCTTCTGGTGCAGAAGTGAGCATTGCAGCCGGCTCGCTGCGCCCAGCCAGAGGATTCGCAACAGGATAGCTGGCCACCGGATGGACTACTCGCCTCCGCTTTCGCCGTTGATTCACCAGGAGGCCGTCAGTATCCGTGCTGTTTGCCTGTAGATAGAAGTAAGCAGAGTTATTGCCATCCAGATTGGCATTGATGATTTTTCGTCTTCTTTCAGGTTTTGGAGTAGAGATAGGCTGCTGCAGGCTGCGGAGTGGATTCGGAGAAGTTGCCAAAAAGTCATTCCGGATACGCAGGTCAATCCCGGCAGTAGGCGAGGCCCTTATAGAAGATGGCGTGGGAGGCGCGCGCTGCAGCCAGGCATAGGAATTACAGCAGCATGGCAGGCCAACGGATGGACTGCTGGGCGCCAGATTTGCCTTGAATGCACCAAGAGGCCGTCAGTAGCTGTGATATTTGCCTGTAAATAAAGGTAAGCAGAATTATTGCCATCCAGATTGGCATTGATGATATTTTGTCTTCTTTTAGGTATTGGAGTGGCCATAGCTGTTGGTTGTGCAGCTTCTACACACACAGATGAGGCTTCCTGGTGCGGATTTGTGCGGGCTCGGCTTTCTTCGGCGGCAAATGCAGCGTCCATCTCTTCATCGAGCTCCTTCTCAAGTTGCTGCTGCAGGGACTTCATCTGCTCTTCGAGAAGCTGCTCTGGAGTAGGCGGCGCGAATTCGTGTGGTTCAAGCGGAGTCATTATGAGCCTTTGTATGTATTCGGGCTCAAAACGAATCTTCTGCGCCATTTCTAATCGATTCATTTCTCCTCTCCTGAGACATTGCTCCATACGATTAACCCAGATTATTGAGGGTCTCTCCTGCGGGATACCAAGGGCTATGCGACGCTCTTGTTCAAGGCGTTTCCGTTCGACAAGTGCTTCCTTGACTTGGGACTCCCGGAGTTGGCGCTGTTGTTCAATTTCAAACTGCTCGTGTCTGATTAAAGTTGGCAGCAGTAGTTGTTGTGCTGCCTGCTGCAGGAGTTGTTGTTGGAGAGGCCGAAAGTGAGTTTCCAGCTGCTTTGTGTATCTTGGCCGGTCAAGCCTTTGAGGAATGAAGGGTTGCATGATGAGTCTTTTTGCTTCCAGATTTGGATGGCGAAATAGTGAAGCTGCTAGCCTGCCGCTGGCTTTATCAAAGGTTTCTTCTGCAGAGTCAATGTTGTGTGCATCTCGGATAACTTGATTTCTTGTGTACCTGCTAGCCTTCACGATTTTTCGTAGGAGTTGGTTCTGTGCGCTTTCTACCCTGCAAAATTGTGATTCGCATACCAATGCTCCCCATACAGGTAAGGCATATTGCCATATCGGGGCGATTAATTGTTTATAAATAACCATTTTGCATCTTTTAGATAGCCGGCTCTGATGACCAATGATCCAGTTCAGTCTCATGGCTGCTGCTCTCACTCGAATTGCTAACTGGGTGGTATGGGCATGTAGCACAAGTTTCCTGTCCATTATCAAGCCTAGATAGCGATGCCTTGGCTTACTTTTGATTGCTTCGTTGTACATTTTTGGCGATACCTCACCTATGTCATTTGCAATCGATCGCCTTGTGTAGAGGACATGGGCCGTTTTGCTGGTATTAAGGCTGATGCACCATTTGGAAGCCCAGGCAGTGAAGTGTTCAAGATAACACTGATTTGTTCTAACCGCTGTACTGGCTTCTTTTTTAGCACATAGGATGATTGTGTCATCTGCGTAAGTAGAAAGCATCATGTTGTTGTATATATTCGACTCAATTCTTTCATTTTGTTCTGACAGGTGCGGTAGCGGCATATCCGACGTGAAGACTGTGTAGAGTACAGGGCCGAGGACGCTACCCTGGGGCACTCCTACGCAAATCCTTCCAGGTCTCGAGCGTATTCCATTGTTTCCGTTTACAAAAAATGTTCTATCTGCTAAGTAACTTTTTAAAACGTTGTAATATGTAAACGGGAGTAGCTTCGCTAGCTTAAGTAGTAGACCATTATGCCAAACTCGGTCAAAGGCTTTGCTCACGTCAATAAATACGTCAGAACAAAATATGAACAATATGAAGAACAATGGCTGCCTCTTTAAAGTGTTTGTTAAGCGCCATAGTTTTTGCATTCTGTAACGATCTTGAGCGTCTACTTTTTTAAAAAGGTTATTTATCTGGTTATTTTTAGCCTTACGAAGGGCCGTTTTTAGCCGATGATTTGCTGCGTTGTATAACCTTCGCGTCTCCAAGGTGGGTCTGCGCATATGCTCCCTTTTATGCTGCCATTTCAGCCTTAATAGTTTCTGTGTTTTCCTATCTAGTGGCAGTTGCCCTGTGCGTGGGTGAGAACGCAGATTTATTAGCGAAGTTGCAGCCGCCGCTGCATTGTAGATGTTTTGATTTAGAATGTCGATCGCATCCTCAATGTCTTGTAACGAACACCCACTCCACACATAGTCACCGACTGACACGCGCCGTCTTCATAACGCTAACCAAACACACCAGGTCACGTGGACTTCCCCCACTCCAGACCAAGCAACCGGCCAGGCGCAGTCTTCCGGGTTCATCGACTACAAAAAGATGACACCGCGGAAGCCTACGACAAGCACCCAACGGCAAACCCGCCAGCTCGCCAAAAACGCGAAGAGACAGAACCAGGTCAACCCACGATCGCCAAAACGGCGAAGTGCACCCCGACGCGGAAGTGCACTTTTGAACCCGCTGATACAGCAGCATTGGCGTATAAATAGACGCCAACCGAAACCAAAAAGGGAGCTTACGCAGAAATCCAGCTCACAGTACGGTCGTTGTACCAAAACTTACGCAGAGACCCAGTCCGGAGTACAGACGCGGTACCCGGAACTCACGAGAAGACATCGGCGACGAAGTAAAAATAAGTGCATTTAAACTACTAATACGTACAATAAAGAGTCAAATTATCGAAGTAAAAACACCCGATTGCGTAAGTTCACTCCAATTAGCCGAGGCACCGACTCCACCCCACTCCACGTCCACATACACCATTCGATACACAACGCTAGCAACGCCCACCCAAGCCCCGATCCATCTACTCTACGATAGGCCACCCCCGACGTCTCCCTTGAAGTTCCATCCATTTCTACAAATTTCTTGTGGATTGACCCCTGGACGGGACTGAGCTTACCTCAGCCTGAAATAGGTCCATCACAAGTGGCGCCCGAGCAGGGACCCAAGGGAACTTCAGCGAGGGTTTGTGGAATAAAACCCCACGGCCGCTAGAGCAAGAACACAAGAGAACACCCCAAAGAAAACCCCGACCTCGCGCAATATCAACGGCAAGAGTTGCGCAACGAGCAGACGAAAGCGCGACACAGCGACAGAGAAACGCGAACAGTGCCGTCACCCCGAGAAGAAATTCGAAGCGTCAGCCGCGAAGCTCGACACAGTGCCCTAGTGAAGGAAAAGCGCAAGCCCAGCGAAACAGCCAACTCAAGTAACGATCGGAGCGATGGAATCCCACACAGAGGAACAGGCCAGCGGGTATTACCCTGGAGAATTCGTCGCCAACCCAGGGGTGAGTGCCGGCTGGATACACAAACGTCGCCGAGAGGAGCTGGAGTCCTTCGTGGACGAATTCGGATTCAGACGCGAGGGGAACGTGGAAGATTTGCGGAGGAGTTTCGCCGAACTAGTCGCCGGGCCCCTCGAACACGATGCCTGGGTCAGGTTGGCGGAGCTCGAGCGGCAGTACGCCAGATCGCCCCAGCCCGACACCTCAGCACCAACAGAGAAGCGGAAGACGGACTCCCAAACTCAGCCTACAAGTTCCAGGCATCATGGAAGGCAAAGCCAGCACCTCACCGACATCGATAACCGCCGAAGATCTACCGAATGGCGGAACGGATCGGAAAGTGGGGAATCCAGTTCGACAGGCAGGATGACCCACTGTCGTTCGTCGAACTACTGGAATAGCGTGCCCTCTCGTACGGGGTAGACATGAACTACCTGCCGCGAGCCATGGCAGAGCTCCTCACCGACCGAGCCAACCGTTGGTTCCGCACCAGCCGACTCCAGAGCGCCTCATGGGCCGATTTCCGCCAGGAATTCCTAGCCTTTTTCCTGCCTCCCCGGTACTTCGAGCAATTGGAAGACCAAATCAGGGACCGCAAACAAGCGGTGGGCGAACCGTTCAAGGACTTCGTCATCGAGCTCCGGTTGCTCATGCACCACGCCGGGTACGACGAAGCCAAAGAACTTAGCCGGATCTATGACAACACCCTCCCGGCGTACCAGCTGTACGTGCGAAGACACGAACTGAGAAGTCTGACGCAATTAACGATGTTGGCCACAGAGTTCGAGAGCATCCAGGAACGAAACGTACCAGCGATCCTCATCCCCCCTCGACAACCACCCAGGTACACGCGGCCAACGGCACAACAAAACGAAAGCGGGACGAATCGGGCCCAATTCCGAAAGCCCCACTGGAACACCTCGGAACCCGCAAGGAAGCCGCACCAAGCTGGCGCTTCAGCACAGGAAGCGACACATCGAATGATCACCACCCCCATCGCCAACCCGCTCGCAGCCTGTCGACGCTGCGGAGAAGCGGGACATGTATCTCGCGACTGCACCGACCCATCGATCCTCTTCTGTTGGGAATGCGGCAAGCGCGGAACACGCACCGTGGGCTGTTGCCGCCAGGACCCGTCGGGAAACGACTCGCGTCCCCAGCTGACACGGGAACAGCCGGGCACGACACTTCCTCAGACAACCAACTAAGAAACCCGCTACAAGTACACGACGGCCGGATAGTGGCGAGAGTGACCATCGGAGGACGGCGCACGGAAGCCACGGTCGACACCGGGGCGTCCCGAAGTTTCATCAACGCCGACCTCGCCCGCCAACTCGGCCATGACAACGACCTGCGCGACGCTCGAATACCGATACGCCTAGCCGACGGCTCAGCACGCGAGATAACTCAGATCTTGCTAGCGCGCGTCAAACAGACGAGCAAGAGGTACAGGTGCCGCTCTTGGTACTGCCCAACATGCTAGAGCAAGCCATCATAGGGATGGACTTCCTGTGCGCCATCGAAACCACAATACAATGGTGCACCACACGCCTCCATCTCCAAGGCTCCCAACGCCCCCTCCCAAACCCGCCGACGATCACCGCCAGCCAAGTACACGCCCACGGACCCAAGAAACGAGGAACACAGAACCCAGGCCCACTCCGAGAAACCCAAAACCAAGCAAAGCAACGAAGAAAGCGAGCCGGTCTCCCGAGGGCACCGACACCGTTCCACCAACGAAAGGAAAGGAACCAAGGACGCCCCTCCAGAAGACAACCCGGCCCCAGCAACGACAGCCGCCACGCAGCAGCCAGGCGCTCGAGGTACCACCTCCGACCGCCACCCTGGTCCACGAACGCGTCGACACCGCCCTCGACGCGAAAACTACCCCCACGACACCGACCGACCCGCTACTCCCGCGTCCTCTCAGGCAAGAACCGGGAGGGGCGATCACCGCCGCACGAGGCATCAATCGGAACCCCGCCGCACCTGGAGCCGACACACCATCGATCGTCACCGACATCATGGAACGCCGCCCGGGCAACACCTCGTACGGCGCCGGCATGCGGCCCAGCACCACGCCTGGAGCCATGTCGGTAACCTTCATCGCCCAAACTAGCCGTTGGTCAAACGCTAGCATCGAGACCCGCACGTTCGTACATCACGCTGAGTACAACGTCGCGCAAGCACCCCCCAGGACACACACGAGCACCCCACCCCTGAGCGACGCACCCGCCGTCGTCGCCGGCATAAGCGAATACACTCGCGAAGTCGAACCACCAAGCGCATTCGACACAACGATCCTCCCCGAGAACCCCGACTACACTTGCGACCCTGGAATCGACGAACCACCGGAGGATGATTCGGAACGAATCTCCGACCCATGGCCTCCCGACATCGCGCCGAGAATACAGGAATTTCTAGACGAAGAACTGTCGACACTCGCAGGCCTCCGAGGGACGACGGATCTAACAGAACACACCATTGTCATGAGAGACAACCGACTCATAAAACAGCGGTACTACCCGAAAAATCCAGTCATGCGGCGGATCATCGATGAACAGGTCGACCAACTGATAGCTGAGGACCTAATCGAACCGTCCCGGAGCCCCCACAGCGCGCCAATCGTCCTGGTCCGCAAAAAGGACGGGATATGGCGCATGTGTGTAGATTATCGGCAGCTAAAGGAGCGTTCTATCCCGGACGCGTACCCGCTACCCAGGATCAACTACATACTAGATCGACTCCGAAATGCCCACTTCATCACGACCCTAGACCTGAAAAACGGGTATTGGCAGATACCAATGGCCCGCGACAGCCGGGAAGCCACAGCATTCATGATACCCGGCCGAGGATTATACTAATGGAAAGTAATGCCTTTCGGTTTACACTCCGCGGGAGCCACGTTTCAACGGACCCTCGACGCCGTTATCGGCGCAGACATGGAACCATTCGCGTTCGCATATCTCGACGACATCGTCATCATCGGGAAAAGCTTCCAGGAACACCTGAACAACGTGAAAGAAGTTTTCGCACGACTGCGGAAGGCAAACCTACGGGTCAACACGGACAAGTGTGCCTTCTTCCAACGCCGGATAAAATACCTGGGCCACATGATCAGCGAAGAAGGTATCCACACGGACCCCGACAAAATCGCAGCCGTAAAGGACCTGAAGGAGCTACGACAATACGTAGGCATGGCCGGGTGGTACCGCAGATTCGTCCCAAACTTTGCCACCAAACTAGTCCAACCAATGTCACTGTTGCTGAAGAAAGGGAAAGCATGGACATGGGGCCAAGAACAACAAGACGCCTTTTACGAGCTGAAAACACTGCTCACCACCGCACCGGTACTCGCCTGCCCATACTTTAACGTCAAATTTTCCCTGCAGACGGACGCAAGCAACCTTGGAGTAGGCGCGGTCCTCACCCGAGAGATCGAAGGGAAAGAGCGGGTCATCGCATACGTCAGTCGACGCCTCAACAAGGCAGAAGAAAACTACTCGGCCACCGACAAGGAATGCCTCGCCGTCATCTGGGCGATTCGAAAACTACGATGCTATCTCGAAGGCTACCGATTCGACGTCATAACCGATCATCTCGCACTAAAGCGGCTGAATACCCTCGAGAGCCCTTACGGTAGAGTAGCAAGATGGGCGCTCGAACTACAGCATTGGTATTGCTGTGCATTATCGGGCCGGCAACCAGAACGTAGTCGCGGACGCACTGTCAAGACAACTATTGGAGACCCTCTCCCGCATCGAGGAAGACGACACAGCATGCACCTGGCTGAAGCAAAGGATCCAACAAGTCCAAGACGAACCCCAGAAGTACCCGGACTACACGCACGAAAACGGGCAGCTATACCGCTATTTAGGACACGGAGCCGACGACGACGACCACATACCGTGGAAACTATGCGTGCCTAAAAACGGCCGGACGAGAGTACTCCGCGAACGCTATGACGAACCAACGGTCCTGCCGTTGGCCGTTGGCGTCCGGAAAACCGTCCGGAGGACAACACAACGATACTACTGGCCAGGACTACACAGAGACGTGCGACGGTACGTGCGTAAGCTGTCAGAAGTTCAAAGCTGCGCAACGCAAGGCCGTGGGCAGGATGCTCACACGTAAAGCCGAAGAACCCTTCGCCACCCTGTGTGCCGACTTCGTCGGACTATTACCACGGTCCAAGCACGGGAACACCATCTTACTGGTATTCTTCGACACTTTCTCCAAGCAAGCACAACAGCAAACCTCGAACGAGCCTTCAGAGAACGAATACTGTGTAGCTTCGGCGTGCCAAAACTATTCGTCTGCGACAACGGAACCCAGTTCACCAGCCGATCGTTTGGAAAATTCATGCGAAGCGCAGGCGTGGAGCTGCAACACACAGCCCCGTATTGCCCCCAAGAAAACCCGACGGAGAGAGCCAACCGGACTGTGAAATCGATGATCGCCCAGTTCGTCCACGACCACCAGAATACATGGGACCAGCTCCTACCCGAGATGACATTGGCGTCTCCGAGACGACCGGATTCAGCCCCGCCTTCCTCCTGCACGGAAGAGAGCCCCGACTCCCCGGCGCCCTCGAAGTCACGCCCGGGACAGGGAGTACGCCAGAGGCGGCCACCAGCAAAGCGACGAGGCTGAAAGGAGTATTCGCCATCGTCCGGAATAACATCCAGAGAGCCAGTCAAGAGCAAGGGGGACATTACAACCTCCGCCGGCGACTATGGCGCCCCGCCGTCGGATCGTTGGTACTACTACGTCAACACCACCTCTCAAACGGCGCCGAAGGCTTTGCGGCAAAGCTAGCCCCTAAGTTCGACGGCCCCTACCGGGTCAAGAGTTTTCATCGCCAAAGATCGCCAAATTACAACATTGCGAAAGCGGGAAGCACAAAACCGCAAATATCAACGACCTGAGAGAGTTCCACGATCACGAGGCCGAAGAACCCACTGACCTAGTCGAGAATGCTGACATCGATGAAGAAAGAAAACGAGACATCAACACGACCCCCCAACCACGGCACCGCTGAGTCAGCAAAACCCGGGACAGCCAGCCAAAAGACAGCACCGGCAAAAAAAACGAGCCCGATGGCATAATACCGCCGAGAATGCAAGCGCAGCGAACCGCGCGACCACCAATTAATCGAACAGCGCTGACGCCAGCGAGAGAAGTAACGTAACGTAACGAAGATAACGCGGAAACCCCAACGCAGACCACAGAAGAAACCACAAGAGCCCGACCCACGAGTCCTCGTAACCGCGCTGAAGGGACAGACGGACAGACGGACAGACGGACGGACGGACAGACAGACAGGGCTCAATCGACTCGGCTATTGATGCTGATCAAGAATATATATACTTTATAGGGTCGGAAACGATTCCTTCTGGACGTTACACACATCCACTTTTACCACAAATCTAATATACTGTAGTATGCTCATATTAAAGTAAAGTAAAGTATTCATTATTTCGAATACCCACTGTACCGACGGTACTTAAAGAATACACACTGTAACACTTTGTTTCAGTGTTTACGTAACAATAAAGTCCCAGACATTCTGGGTGATCGTATTACGATTCACTCAAGAATGCCTCGAGCGACCCAAGTGCAGCGTCAGCATGTTCCCATGACTTGACGGCACTAATATACATGCATACACACATATATCTTCCCTCGCGCTCTCGCTGCCAACAGCGCTGAGCATATACATATTAACATATAAGAGATAAGAACACATAGTTCTGCCGCTCCGCTGCCGGCGTCACTGGCAGCGCAGCTCCGCGGCTTTTGGCTTACAAAAGCCCAAACCACAATTGTAAAATACAGAAGAGAAATCACAATAAAACAGATCGGAGGGTTGAGCCCCAACGATCCAACAAAAAGGATTTGAACATTTCATTTTACATGGCGACCGTGACAGGACTCGATATGTCCTACGCGATGGATCAATCTAAGGATTGAGAAAAAAAAAGAGAGAAATTTTTTCAAAAAAAAAAAGTGTTAAAATTTTGAAAGACAAAGAATGGCCGAAAAAAAAAAAATATAATACTATGTGATTTTGTTTTAAAAAATCGGACCAAGTCAAAAGAAAATTGGAAAAACTATTGAAACAGTGTTGTCCCCAGTGCCAGTGCCAAGAAAAAAAAAAACCCAGCAGAAAGCCAAACCAGCCGTTTCGCCAGACCCATGCACGACTGCCGACGATATTACGCACAAACCCATGTTGCATTATAATTTATACCCTTAAATTTGGCTGCTACAATGCCACTAGACCCAGCAAGGACCAATAATATAAGTGCGAGTGGCATAGGACAGCCCCTTGCACCGTCGATGGACAGTAACACAACCACTCCAGCAGCAGAAAATGCACCAGACTTCGCCGACGCTGCTCCTACCGAGCAAAGGGACGCACTCAGCCTACAAGAGGCATTAGAAGTGTATCCAAACGATGGACCACGCCCACTCACAATAGCTGAGTACAGGGCACGACAAGAAAAACGCCCAAGGAAGAAAACAAAGAGGGGCGGCCGGATCAAACGGCTGCTTCAACAACGACGTCTGGAGCGGGACCTGGAAAAAACATATACAAATGAAGAGGACCGACAACGCTGCCAAGAGCGCATCAAGGAAATCAATAAACAACTTCGCACTGGTGCGAAGTAACGCAATTGAGCTGCAGAAATGCCATGCCTCATATTGCCAATAATTATAATATTCTATCTCGAGTTGAAGCACCCTTAAAGTGCAACTTGAAAATACTAACCTCTGTTAGGCTATTACTAAAACCATGTGATCGATGTTGAATTATATAATGAAAAACCTGTAAATCGATCACATGTCCCTTAACATTTTTTTTTTCTTCCTTCATTTTGATCAAATATAAATAAAAAAAAAAAAATTTATATTGATGAAATTTTAAAGAGTAAAAAAAAAAAAAAGGAGGGGGTATATAGATATGTGTGTCCATGAGAAAAAAAAAGATGTTTGGTAATTTTTTTTTTATTATTGAAAAGAAAAAATGAATAGCAAATTATAAAAAAAAATTTAGATAGAGTTTAAAAACGAACATAGAGGACTTGGCAATGACAAAGGAGGAATATCAGACCAAAGTAAATCAATGAAAACAAAAACAAAAAAAAAAGAATACATAAAAAACGAGGGGGAACGTTGTGAGTTGCTGCGGACACCGCAACTCTAAGGTTATACCCGATACTAAGTCAGTATGGCTCTCCTCCGGCAGACGCCGCTAATATTTAACGACACGACAAAGAGTGCGTGCGAGAGAGACAGAAAATCAGTCTGAGCGTGACGTCGGGCGCTGCGTAGCCACTGCAAATTGATTTGTTCCTTTTGGCTATAAAAATGATCTGATCTGATCCAGATTCAGCAATCTAATAGATATGGTCATTATCTATGATTCTGCGTTTTTAGTTTTCTCAAATCTGCAATATTGTGGATGCAACAGATTTTCGTCCTTTGTGGGGGCGGATGGGGGTGGGGCGAAATTCTGAGATATACGTTTTATAGTGACATCTTAAAGGAGTGTGTGCACCAAATTTGGTTACTCTAGCCTTAATAGTCTCTGAGATTTGTGGTTGCCTCAGATTTTCGTCCTTTGCGGGGGCGGAAGGGGGTGTGGCGAAATTTGGACAGGAAACGGTCAAGGTCCGATATCACAGGAGTGTGGATACCAAATTTGGTTGCTCTGGCTTTTATAGGTTCTGAGATCCTTGAACTCATATTTTGCAATTGGCAAAACCGACCATGAAACCTGTGTGTTAGAGTGAGACAGAGCGAGAAAGAGTGAAATTGTTTTCGTGATTCTGGCTGTAATAATTATACGATCTGGTTCAGATTTTGCACTCTAGAAGATATAGTCATCTTCTACGATTCTGCGTTTTTAGTTTTCTCGTATCGTCGAAATTGTGGATGCCACAGATTTTCGCCCTTTGTGGGGGCGGAAGTGGGCGGGGCAAAGTTTTGAAATATTTTTGGAGCAGTGACATATCACAGAAGTCTGGATCCAAAACATCGTTGCTCTAGCTCTTATAGTCTTTGAGCATTAGGCGCTGAAGGGGACGGACAGACGGACAGACGGACGGACGGACAGACAGACAGGGCTCAATCGACTCGGCTATTGATGCTGATCAAGAATATATATACTTTATAGGGTCGGAAACGATTCCTTCTGGACGTTACACACATCCACTTTTACCACAAATCTAATATACCCCAATACTCATTTTGAGTATCGGGTATAAAAAGGAAGACTAACCTAAATGTGACCTAGTAGATAATGTATCAGGACAACTGCAAAAACTCTGAAAAAAAATCGTAAAAAAAAAAAATATAAAAACTTCAAAATGCATTGGTGTGTGTGTCCCGTTCGTGTAATCGCCGACGCGCCAGGTCCCCACCTCAGCCCCGTGCCACACGGAACCGCCTCCTCTCCGTCCCCGACCCAGCCATCAGTGGGTAGACGGGCATCGGTAGCACCAGCTCCGGGTCAGGCCAAGGCCGACTTCCAACACGGCCAATGGCCAATGGACAATACGGTCCATCAGTCCATCAGATGGTAAAGCACAAGCAGCACGCTCTCGTGAGCGGCGCCCGCTCGTCGCCCTCCGCCCTAAGGGGCTTGCGCGCTGAGAACGGCCGGCGGTGGCACTGCGGTACGGTCCGAGTCTGGCTGGACAGGATAGGCACAACCGACTCGGACCGGACCATAATGGATGAGGTGCGTCCACAAAAATAACCATAGAGATGTTTAAGGCAAATTCTAAATGAACAAAAGTATAAACCAAAAACAATTGTAACGAGAAACAAACGAATTCAAAAATATGAGCAATATGAGCAACAACCCCTATAAAGGCAAAGAGCAAAAACTATCCAGTCCCACATGATGCGGACAGCGCTAGACGATTTATGGCATTTTGCAATTATTATAGACGTTTTATTAAAAACTTCGCCGACTATTCCCGGCACATAACTAGATTATGTAAAAAGAATGTCCCCTTTGAGTGGTCAACTGAATGTCAAAATGCATTCCAATATTTAAAAGATAAACTTATGGAACCCACTCTGTTACAGTACCCAGATTTTCAGAAAGAATTTTGCATAATCACCGATGCTAGTAAACAAGCATGTGGAGCGGTTTTAACTCAAAACCATAACGGACTCCAACTCCCATTAGCATATGCATCACGTTCATTCACAAAAGGTGAAAGTAACAAAAGTACTACAGAACAGGAATTAGCAGCAATTCATTGGGCAATTACCCATTTTCGACCATATATCTATGGTAAACACTTTACAGTAAAAACGGATCACAGACCACTAACATACCTATTTTCAATGGTCAATCCTAGCTCAAAACTCACACGCATGCGGCTCGAATTAGAAGAATACGACTTTACAGTCGAGTATCTAAAGGGTAAAGATAATCATGTAGCAGATGCGTTATCAAGAATAACCATCACAGACCTGAAAAACATACAAAAAACAAATAAAGTCCTGAAAGTCACTACCAGGCAACAGAGTAGACAGAAATCCTGCGCAGGAAAAGAAAAAATAGAATTGCCTAGGCAATCTCTAACAAAAGCTTCACAGCCCAACGTATATGAAGTCATCAACAATGACGAAGTACGTAAAGTAGTGACCTTGCATGTAAATAATAATTTATGTTTTTTCAAACATGGAAAAAAAATTACTGCAAGATATGATGTTAGCGATTTGTATACTAATGGAACCCTTGACTTAGGTCAGTTTTTCCAAAGGCTTGAAACGCAAGCCGGTAAACAAAAAATCAGCCAACTCAAAGTGGCACCGTGGGAAAATATCTTTGAATACATTTCAATAGATAATTTTAAAAATATGGGCAATAAAATATTACGAACAATAAGAGTAGCGCTACTCAACCCGGTGACCCTAATTAAAAATGAAAAAGAAAAAGAAGCAATACTGTCTACATTACATGATGATCCCATACAAGGAGGACATACAGGCATAACAAAAACCTTGGCCAAGGTCAAAAGACATTATTTTTGGAAAGGTATGACTAAAGAAATAACCAATTACATACGAAAATGTCCAAAATGCCAAAAAGCTAAAGTAACCAAGCACACAATAACTCCATTGACTATTACAGAAACACCATACATGGCTTTTGATAGGGTAATAGTGCATACGATCGGTCCACTTCCTAAATCAAAACAAGGAAATGAATATGCAGTCACCTTAATATGTGACCTGACAAAATACCTTGTTGCCATACCTATTAGAAACAAAAGTGCAAATACAGTAGCTAAAGCTATTTTTGAAAATTTTATTCTAAAGTACGGTCCAATGAAGACGTTCATTACGGACATGGGAACAGAATATAAAAATTCAATAATTGAAGACTTATGTAAAAATCTAAACATCAAAAACATAACTTCTACTGCACATCATCACCAGACTGTAGGAACCGTGGAGCGAAGCCACAGAACATTTAACGAGTTCATACGCTCATACATCTCAGCTGACAAATCAGATTGGGATGTATGGCTGCAATACTTCGTATATTGTTTTAATACAACCCCCTCTATGGCACATGATTATTGTCCATATGAGCTAGTTTTCGGTAAGACTTCAAACTTACCAGTTCAATTTAATACTATAGATAGAATAGCACCTCTATGTAACATAGATGATTACTCTAAAGAGAGTAAATATAGATTAGAAATAGCATATAAACGAGCAATGATTATGCTCGAGGAGCATAAAATTAAAAATAAACAGCTCTATGACTTAAAGTTAAAAGATTTAAATTTAGCTGTAGGAGATAAAGTTTTATTGAAAAATGAAACAGGACATAAGCTAGATTTGAAATATATAGGACCATATAGAGTAGAAAGTATCGGAGAAAGAGATAACGTCATAATCTCCGATAATAAAAACAAAACTCAGAAAGTACATAAGGATAGGTTAAAGATTTGCAATTATTAATAATTTTTTAGTATGGCCATACATAAATATAAACCATAAAAATATACTATTCCGCATTTATATTCAAATAACTTTTAAATTTTATCAATATTAATTAAAATTCAATATTCTAATAATTGACTAAAAAAGAAAAAAATATATATATAAATTGTCTTTTTAAGAATACATAACTCGTATACATATATAGTAAAAGCTAAAAATAAAATAACTTCATTATATTACGTTATTTTTCAAAAGGAGGGAGATGTAGTATGCTCATATTAAAGTAAAGTAAAGTATTCATTATTTCGAATACCCACTGTACCGACGGTACTTAAAGAATACACACTGTAACACTTTGTTTCAGTGTTTACGTAACAATAAAGTCCCAGACATTCTGGGTGATCGTATTACGATTCACTCAAGAATGCCTCGAGCGACCCAAGTGCAGCGTCAGCATGTTCCCATGACTTGACGGCACTAATATACATGCATACACACATATATCTTCCCTCGCGCTCTCGCTGCCAACAGCGCTGAGCATATACATATTAACATATAAGAGATAAGAACACATAGTTCTGCCGCTCCGCTGCCGGCGTCACTGGCAGCGCAGCTCCGCGGCTTTTGGCTTACAAAAGCCCAAACCACAATTGTAAAATACAGAAGAGAAATCACAATAAAACAGATCGGAGGGTTGAGCCCCAACGATCCAACAAAAAGGATTTGAACATTTCATTTTACAATACCCCAATACTCATTTTGAGTATCGGGTATAAAAACTATCAAAAGTCAACAAATACACAACTCAAACTACTTACCAAATTTTCCGCAAATCCAAATTCAAAACCTGAAAATAAAACAAAACACAAAAAGTTTTTATATCTTTTACAGATAGCAGATTTAAAGAAACTCACATCCTCCAGACCCATACGCATCCCGGGTGGCCGGACCAGCAGCTACTCGGTTGAGCGAGCCAATACACAACATTGACCAACGCCAATCCACAGGCAACGCATCCTGGGTGGCCGGACCAGCAGCCACTCGGCCGAGCGGGCAACAAAAAAAATAAAAAATTGTAATAAATACCACATTTGTAATCGATATTTATGTTATCCTATGTTGCCAAAACTTGTCATTTGTCAGATATAATGTTAAATGTTGCTAGATGTAATAAGAGCATTAAATAAAGTTTGCCTTAAGGTCACATTAAACGAGGGGGAACGTTGTGAGTTGCTGCGGACACCGCAACTCTACAGTTATACCCGATACTAAGTCAGTATGGCTCTCCTCCGGCAGACGCCGCTAAAATTAAACGACACGACAAAGAGTGCGTGCGAGAGAGACAGAAAATCAGTCTGAGCGTGACGTCGGGCGCTGCGTAGCCACTGAAAATTGATTTGTTCCTTTTGGCTATAAAAATTATCTGATCTGATTCAGATTCAGCAATCTGATAGATGTGGTCGTTATCTATGATTCTGCGTTTTTAGTTTTCTCGAATGTGCAATATTGTGGCTGCAACAGATTTTCGTCCTTTGTGGGGGCGTAAGGGGGTGGGGCGAAATTCTGAGATATAAGTTTTATAGTGAGATCTAACAGAAGTGCGGATACCAAATTTTGGTTACTCTAGCCTTAATAGTCTTTGAGATTTGTGGTTGCCCCAGATTTTCGTCCTTTCCGGGGGCGGACGGGGTGTGTCGAAATTTTGATACAAAACGGTCAAGGTCCGATATCACAGGAGTGTGGATACCAAATTTGGTTGCTCTAGCTCTTATGGGTTCTGAGATCCTTGAACTCATATTTTGCAATTGGCGAAACCGACCATGAAACCTGTGTGTTAGAGTGAGACAGAGCGAGAAAGAGTAAAATTGTTTTCTTGATTCTGGCTATAATAAGTATACGATCTGGTTTAGATTTTGCACTCTAGAAGATATAATCATCTTCTACAATTCTGCGTTTTTAGTTTTCTCGTATCGTCGAAATTGTGGATGCCACAGATTTTCGCCCTTTGTGGAGGCGGCAGTGGGCGGGGCAAAGTTTTGAAATATTTTTGTAGCAGTGACATATCACAGAAATCTGGATCCAAAACATCGTTGCTCTAGCTCTTATAGTCTTTGAGCATTAGGCGCTGAAGGGGACGGACAGACGGACAGACGGACGGACGGACGGACAGACGGACAGACAGACATGGCTCACTCGACTCGGCTATTGATGCTGATCAAGAATATATATACTTTATGGGGTCGGAAACGATTCCTTCTGGACGTTACACACATCCACTTTTACCACAAATCTAAAATACACCAATACTCATTTTATCGGGTATAAAAAGGCTTTCTAAGATGAGGAACCGAGAAAGGAGCAAACAAACATCCAGCCATAAGGACAGAATAGGGAAGGGTCGGAGAGCTCCAAAAACCGGTGACACGAATGTCAACACAGCCGCCAGCCACCTAGAGAAATTCCAGAGAAGACTGAGGGAGGAGCAGATGGCGCTCTCGCAGTCTGCGAAAGTAATGACAGAGGGCCCCGCTGAACAGGAGAACAAGTGGTTTAAAGACAGGCTCAATGTGATTGAGCTCAGTATTAAGGACATAATGGCGTCAATTAGCCACTCTACTGCAAAAACTGTCCCCCAACAACACTGACAATATAAATAACACTACACAATAACAATAATAACGCAAACCATTTCCCACATTCAATCACTTTCCGCCACAAACTCTTGACACGACCGGGGCAAACCTGCCCAACCCCAATAGGCTTAAAATATCTTTCTGGAACGCCTGCGGGATCAAAAATAAAATGGCTGAACTTGAAACATTCATGACAAATGGGGACATACAAATTATGATGGTTATTGAAACTAGAACTGAACAGAGCGCTGACCTACTAAAAATACCAAACTATATCTCATACCACACTGCCGATCGTATAAACCACAAAAAATAAACAACAAGAGGAGAAACATGATCGTGGTTGCACCGACGTACTGCCCACCTAACTTCAATTGGACTGAGAATCATTTCAGATCACTACTCCTGCATTTTGACAACATATTGGGGGTACCTCCGGGTCATTTGCTGCGGAGATTGGAATGCTAAGCATCCGTGGTGGGGGAACCCCAGATCCTGTAGGAGAGGACGTGCCCTGATGCAAGCTGTGAGCTCTAGAGCCAGATACAACATCCTGGCCACAGGAGGTGCCACCCACTATCCATACGACAGCAGAAAAAGACCCTCAGCCATCGACTTTGCAGTTTGTGGGGGTATTACAGTAAATAGGATGAAAATCCAATCATGTAGCAGTTTGGACTCCAAGCACCTGCCAATAACCATCGAAATGTGTATAAATGGGGCCGACACCCAAAGTTCTATAGTCAGACGACTAATTACAAAGAAGACAAATATTAACAGAGTAAAAGAGCACTTGGAACAGACCATAAACTTAAACACGCAAATTCACTCGGGACTGGATATTGACGAAGCAGTAAATATACTGACTACAAACATACAAGACGCGGTAAAACTAGCCACTAAAATGTAAACTCCAATCAAGGACACAGACCTGGGAATTCAAACAGGCAACGAAGGATGGACGAAGCACGCTACAAGGTTAGGTTAGGTTAGGTAGAGACGGCCGCCAAGCTCGCTCGGAGCCCAGCACACTTAGGCCGGTTTCGGCCCGTTGTGATACCGCTTTGGATCATTCCCTCCCTGCAGATGAGACTTCATGTCAACTGTTGTCCCATCCAGATGCCCTTATAAAGTTGACGATCTTTCTGGGACATAGCGTGGACATCTCCGAGATGTCGTTCAGAAAGGCAGAGCCCAAGTGATGCAGCCTCCTTCTGCTGAGAGCTGGACAGGAACAGAACAGGTGTTCCACTGTTTCCTCCTCGTCCTCGTCTCTGCAGCTGCGGCAGAAATCATTGTATGGGGCACCCAGCCTGTTTGCGTGGGTGCCTACTAGCCAGTGTCCTGTGAGGGAACGTATGACTGCGCTTCACCTTTCCCTGCCTAGTTTGCAGAGCTCTGAGGTGCGCTTCTTATCTATGGTCGGCCATGTTTGCCGAGCTGCGCGACAACGTGGCCCTATTTGCCACTTGTTGTCTAACAGTCGCGTGTACTGCTCTTTTATGATGAGCTTGCAGGTGGCCATAGGCATACAAATATCCTCCTTATCTTGGAGAAGGGGGGTTGTAGTGCCAGATCTGGCCAGCTCGTCCGCTATGCAGTTGCCCTCGATATCCCGGTGGCCCGGGACCCATATAAGGCTGATAGCAAATTGCTGAGCCATCTCGTGAAGAGATCTGCGGCACTTCGCCACAGTAGCCGAGTTCGAGGAGATCGCGTTAAGTGATCTGAGCGCAGCTTGGCTGTCGCTGTAGATGTTTAGATTGGTTGCCGTGGTGGTAACCGTGTGAAGGCAATACAGCATCCCTGATTGCTGTAACTTCCTCTTGGAAGACGTTACAGTGATCCGGAAGCCTGAAAGATTGCCTTATGTTAAGTTGTTCAGAGTAGATTCCTCCTCCAACCCTGCCGTCCAGTTTTAAGCCATCCGTGAAGATGCTTATGGCCCCGTCTGGGCCGGGGAGTCCCTCGAGCCAATCGTCTCTATGAGGGATGATTATGCTGAATGGAGTCTCCGTGTGCTCCATTGGAACTTGATAGTCCGTTCTTGCTGGGACCATGTTGTTTTTATTTAGTATAGATGAGTGACCTATGTTCTGGGGTACCCATTGTTCAGAGTCCCTAAGACGTATTGCTGCCATTTCTGCCCGCTCCTTTCCTGCAAAGTCAACTGGCACTGTCGCTGAAGGAGAGCCTGTATCCTTGTATTTTTTTGTGAATAACACGAGTTCCGTTTTCGAGGGATTTAGTCCCAATCCGCGCGATTCTGTCCATTCGGACAATCGAGCAAGCTTTGCGGTCATTAGGTAAGCACGCTACAAACAAGACGATGAAACTGGAGCTCTTCTGCAAATAAAACAACGAAAAAGCACAGAAGAGGCTAAAACAATGTACAAGGCCGCCCAGAACACCCTCAGGAAAAAATGACAACAAATTAAAAACAAACAACAGTAATCAGCAATTTAAAGTTCTGGAAAGTAACAAATACAATCAAGAGATAGACATACAGGGAACTCTAACCACTCTATTTGTCTCTCACTTTGAAGAACGATTCAAACCCAGACATACAAGCTCAGAAAAGGAACGCGAGACGACACAAAAAGACCTAGACATTGAGAAACAGAAGCTGACTGATGCAGGAACAAAGACACAAACACGTCCTCTCAGACCATTTACACTCCCAGAACTGACAGCCGAAATTAAAAACTTGATTTTGAATAAATCCCCAGGCAAAGACAGAATAGACAATGTGTTAATCAATGCTCTCCCAAAGAAAGCCCTACTATACATCCTCCTGATCTTCAACTCAATGTTGAGATTGGGACACTTCCCGCAAGCTTGGAAACACGCCACAATCACATTACTTCTGAAGCCAAATAAGCCTGCTCAGTCGGTAACATCCTATCGCCGAATCAGTCTCCTTTCGGGATTGGCTAAAACCTTTGAAAAACTCTTTATCAAACGATTATTTGATTTTAAGGATTTCTCTAGAGCCCTTCCCACACATCAATTTGGGTTTCGAAAAGAACATGCCACTGAACAACAGCTAGCAAGAGTAACGCAATTCATTATTTGGGCCTACGAAGAAAAGAAATACTGTTCAGCTGTATTTATAGACATATCAGAAGCGTTCGACAGACTGGAGCGTTCCACACTGGACTGTTATACAAGCTATCAAAACTGGTGTCTCTACAGGCCTTCAAGCTACTGGAAAGTGATTACCAACAATGGCACAACATCGAGAACTGGAAAAATAAGAGCCGGAGTTCCTCAGGGCAGCAATTTAGGTCCTCTTTTATACAGCATATACTCATCGCAAGTGACTTCAAAGTGACCATCCTAAAACAATTAATTATGCCAATTTGGTACTATGCTATTCCAGTCTGGGGGGCTTTAGCTTCTGACTCACTAATACAAAAGATTCAAACACTCCAAAACAAATTAGTGAGAAGGTCAGTTAGGGCCACAAGATACACAAGAAATGACAATATTAGAAGCATATATAATGTCAAAACGGTCCAAGAGGTTTATGAAAAGGCTAGCGGCCGTTTCGCCGACTCACTCATAGATCATCCCAACTCAGAAGTGGCCTGACTGTTGAGAAACCCCTATATTCCTGATAGACTGAAACCGCCACATATATGACAATCAACTCCGGAAGTTCATCCTCCCGCGTAGTAATGGACAACTTCAGGAACAACCAAACCCGGATCTGGATCCGACTCGATATTCCGAAGCTGAGCGCAAAGTAATAGTAGAGAAGTATATACACATCCTGAGGAAAGGACTTCCTACTCTGTTGAGGCTAGAAAACGAGGAACAGGAGAAAATGGAAAAGGATAAAATGGACAAGAGAGAGGCTGAACGCAAAAAAATACCATACAAGGTTAGGTTAGGTTAGGTTGAGGCGGCTGCCGGGCTCGCTCGGAGCCCGTCACACTTAGGCCGGTTTCGGCCCGTTGTGATACCGCATAGGATCATTTCCTTCCTGCGTTGTGAGACTTCCTGTCAGCAATTATCCCATCCAGATGCTCTCACAAAGTTCGCTATCCTTCTGGGACATAGTTTGGACATCTCTGAGATGTCGTGTAGAAAGGCTGAGCCCAGGTGTTGTAGCCTTCTTCTGCTGAGAGCCGGGCAGGAGCAGAACAGATGTTCCACTGTCTCCTCCTCTTCCTCGTCTCTACAGCTGCGACAAAAATCGTTATGTGGGGCCCCCAGCCTGTTAGCGTGGGTGCCTATTAGCCAGTGTCCCGTGAGGGAACGTGTGACTACGCTGCACCTTTTCCTGCTTAACTTGAGGAGCTCGGAGGTGCGCTTCATGTCCATGGTCGGCCATGTTTGCCGAGTTGTGCGACATCGTGGCACTGTTTGCCACATATCGTTTTTTAGTCGCTTGTATTGCTCCCTTATGATGAGCTTACAGGTGGCCATTGGCATACAGATATCCTCCTTGTCCTGGAGAAGGGGGATTGTAGTGCCAGATCTGGCCAGCTCGTCCGCTATACAGTTGCCCTCGATGTCCCGGTGGCCCGGGACCCAAATTAGGCTAATAGCAAATTGCTGAGCCATCTCGTGCAGAGATTTGCGGCAGTCTGCCACGGTGGCCGAGTTCGAGGAAATCGCGCTTAGCGATTTGATCGCAGCCTGGCTGTCGCTATAAATGTTTAGCTTGGTTGCCGTGACGGCAGCCGCTTGTAGGCAGTCTAGTGCCTCCCTGATTGCTATGACTTCCGCTTGAAAGACACTGCAATGATCTGGGAGTCTGAAGGAATGCCTTATGTTTAGCTGTTCAGAGTAGATTCCCCCTCCGACTCTGTCGTCCAGCTTTGATCCATCTGTGAAGATGCTTATGGCCCCATCAGGGCCTGGGAGTCCCTCGAGCCATTCGTCTCTATGAGGGATGATTGTGTCGAAGGGAGTGTCTGTATACTCTCTTGGAACTTGGTAGTCTGTTTTTGAGGGGACAGTACTGCTATTTAATATGGCTGAGTGACCTATGCACTGCGTCACCCATTGATCTGAGTCTCTTAGACGTATTGCTGCTGCTTCTGCCCGTTCCTTTCCTGCGAGTTCAAGGCTCTGTAGGCATAGGATGGCATTTAGCGCATCATTTGGGGTGGTGCGGAGAGCTCCGCTGATGCATAGGGCGGCAGTCCGCTGGACTTTGCCCAGTTGCTTGGTGATCGCCCTTTTTGATAGGGCTGGCCACCACACCGTAACTCCGTAGAGTAGTATTGGTCTAACTATAGCTTGATATATCCATTGGACTATGCTTGGGATCATACCCCATCTTAGCCCAATAGCTTTTTTGCATGTACAGAGTGCAGTCATTGCCTTCTTCACTCTGTCTTTGACATTCAGGTTCCAGCTAAGCTTCTTGTCAATTACCAACCCTAAGTAACTGGCACTGTCGCTAAAGGAGAGCCTGCATCCTTGTAGTATTGGAGGGTTGAGGGGCGGGACCTTGTATTTATTTGTGAATAATACGAGTTCCGTTTTTGAGGGATTTACTCCCAGACCGCGCGATTCCGTCCAGCTGCGCTAGCTTTGTGGACATTAAGTCGCACAGTGTTTGGGGGTATGCCGCAGTATGGCTATGTTCCGCAGAAGAGGAGACAGGACACCACCTTGCGGGGTGCCTCTGTTGACATACCTTGACTGGGCGGACGATCCCATCGATGATGTCACCGTCCTGCATGTGAGCAATTGATCAATGAGCATCACCAAGTGACGGTCCACCCCCAGGTCAGTCAGGGCTTCTGTAATGGCACCCGGTACAACGTTGTTGAAAGCTCCCTCAATATCGAGAAATGCTATGAGTGAGTACTCTTTGTGATGCAGAGATTTCTCTACCGCAGAGATCACTTCATGAAGAGCCGTTTCCGTGGATTTTCCTTTCCGGTAGGCATGCTGTGCGCCTGACAGCAAGGACATAGTTGTCCTCAGTTGCAGCCCGACGAGTCTCTCAAAGGTTTCGAGGAGGAAGGACGATAGGCTGATTGGTCTAAAGTCTTTTGCAGCTGAGTGCGAGGCTTTCCCAGCTTTGGGAATGAAGACTATCTTTGCCTTAAGCCATGTTCGCGGGATTGTACCCACAGCCAGTATCTTCCTGAAGATACCTTGTAGCCAGTTTATGGCCGTATCCCCGGCCTTCTGAAGTTGGGCCGGGATTACCTGGTCTGGGCCTGGCGATTTGAACGGGTTGAAGCTGTTTATTGCCCAGCTTATGTTACGTTTAGTGAGGATGTGATCCATCGAGGTTACCGGTCCCTCTCCTGGAAGATGTGCCGTCTCGATGGTTGTGCACCCTGGAAAATGTGTGTCTAGTAGAATGTGCAGGGACTCCTCACTGGAGTTAGTCCACGTGCCGTCATTCCTTTTAAGATACCCCACCGAGGGGTTCCTGCAGCTTTTACGTAGGATGTCTATTTGTTTTGACCACCAGGGGGGTTTCTTTTTCCCCCTAGGTTTGCTAGAGGGGCATGCTGCCGCGAAGGCTTTGTTGCATGCCTCTGTGAACCTGTTCACTAGGCGATCTAGGTCGTCTTTTGTGTCAGGGCATGATGGTGCTTTGGAGGGGAGTAAGTCCTCCAGGGCTGAGCTATATTTTTCCCAGTTGGCTTTCCTGGGATTAATATAGTCCTTAGGTTTCGGACACTCGAGGGATAGTGTGGTCTCGATGTATCTGTGGTCAGAGAAGGAGTGGTCATCAAGGACTTGCCAACTCTTGACTATGTATAACAGGTTGGAAGACACTAGGGTGATGTCAATAACCTCCTGTCGATTTTTAATTATAAAAGTGGGGTCGTTGCCCCGATTACAAATAAATAGATTTGAGTTAAGGATGAAGCTGAAAAGTGACTCACCCCTTGCATTTGTGTTCGAGCTCCCCCATTGAGTGTGGTGAGCGTTGGCATCGCAACCTATTAATAGGTCTATATCCGACCTCTCGCTGTCGCTGGCTAGTTTGCGAACAAGGTCGTTGGGGGGATCGTTTCCCTCATGGGCCATGTAGGACGACATCAGCCTTAGATGTGTCCCTTTCAGCTCTAGGCTTGCCGCCGTGTTGTCGCTATCGCTATAATTATGGAGCAGAAAGATATTAAGGTGCTTTCTGGCGAGAATGCAGGTGCGAGTTTTACCTTCATGTTGAGCTACAATTATCTTGTACTCCTTCGACCCTAATCCACAAACCTTGTCTCCCACTATCCAAGGTTCCTGGATCAGGGCTACGTCTGCTCCGCTCTCTTCGAGGCGGAGTATAAGAGCAGCGGATGCTGCTTTACAGTGGTGGAGATTGATCTGAAGGAGCCTCAGGGACATCCTTAGTGTTCTCCACCACTGTAATGTCGGCATCCGGATCGTCCTCGACTTCCTCGTGGCAACACATCGCCTCGAAGTCGCATCTCAGCGTGCCATCTGTGGAGTAGCCCTCTGGGTCTATCTCTGTGTGATCGTCGGGTGCTTCGATCTCCGAGGCAGCGTCCTGCTCGACTGGCTTGTCGACAGGACGTGCCTCGGCCGCCGCATCCGACTTGTAGACCTTTACGGTCACAGAGCTGAACCCAAAATTGAGCTCGCCTTTGGCAGCCTCAATCGGGGCCAGCGACTCTTTGTTGAGGACGACCACCGCCTGGTTTGTGGGGCCCTGTGTCGTCTCAACTTTGACCACCTTCCAATCCGCTGTTGGGAGGTGGGGGTTGCATCTTTGCAGCATTTTTAGGATGCGCTCCGGCTCCTTCATGGAGGCGGGCACCCAGACTCTCGCCCTTGGTCTACTGGGCACTTCGCTCCAGTCTACAGCGACGAGCTTCGCCCCTGGGTAGACTTCCCCGACTTGCGCTACCGCTGCTTTGTACAGCTGTACGGAGCGCTCATCTTCACAGGCTACGATTTTTATGCAGCCCTGGTACCAGCCCATGTCTCTGCAGACGGGGGGGGGTCCAGGCTGCTTTTCCAGCAGCTCGAAGCAGCGGTCGGCCAGTGACGCTTCCACCCACTTCCACTGGTTCCTAGGGATCCGGGAGTCCACGCTGCCTTTGTCCAGGACGCCAATCAGCGTCCTTTCTCTGGCAATCTGCGCGAACGATGCGTTAGGCAGCACTCTGGAGCGCTTCGGTGTCGGCCCCGGAGTCTCCTGCGAGCGCTGCCTTTTTTGCTGAGGGGCTTCCTTCTTCGGTGCTTCCTTGCCAAAGTTCGGCAGCACCTTCGAGGCCCACTCGACCTTCTTAATCCATTTGTCCGTCGGGCTGGACATCTGGCTTGCGTTCTGCCGACGGAGTATATTGCCAGCACTCCTTCTATCGGCATATGTAAAGGATTTGGCTTTGACACTAGTAGATGGTGACTCATCCCCCTCCACTTTACCAGCAGGCAGAGCAGCCGCAGGATTGCATAGCCACTCTGCCAAGGTATCGGTTTTGGGAGCCAATTCACCACCCACCCCGACACCGGGATGGGACCCCTTTGGGCTCTCCCTAGCATCTTCCGCCGCGCAGGTTTTCCCTGCTGATTTGCGAGTCGGGCCAGGCCTTTGGGCCGCTGCCTTCCCCTGTTTGGGATTGCTCCCTGTTGGCATTTGGGGAGTGCCAGACTCATTTTGTTTGTTTTTCAATTCTTCCATTCTTTTCCCACGAGCTGCAGAGAAGGGGTACGGTCCGTCCGGGCAGAGATCCACGTTGCCCGGATAAGGCATACTTAGACCAGGGGCTGCCAAGTCCCTGAGCTCTCCGTTAACGACTGGGCTAGTTTTATATACCGGGCCCCCAGCCAGGCTGACTCTCGGCACGGGTCGAATAACACTCTTAGTCCGGCCCGGTGTGAGCTGAATGTGGGGGGTTGGGATGTGGGTAGGTAGTGTGTAGGGATAGGGGAGTGTGTGAGCTACTTATACGAGGCGGCACCACAAGCGCATCGTCAGTGTTGCTACTTCGCGAACACCCGCTGGCTGTCCGGGGCTGCTTATTTTCGGTACTATACCTAGGGATGTCCGATTATTCGCAGCTGACCTACCTATATGACCTGTATATAGGTAGGTCGGTGGCCTCAGCTAGGCCCCCTTTGAGCCACCTCACGAGCTCATCAGACCAGAAATACCACACAAACCCCCGGACAGATTCTGCGAGCTCCAGATCAACGTTTACAGAAAAATGTATGCGCAAGGGAAATACACTAGAGAAGTAATTCTTGACAGAATCAGGGGTTAACCATTGGGAATGCAGAGGATCATTGTGCCAGACCATAAAGGGGACGAAGAAGAAGGCATCATACAGCCGCATCATCCATCGGCATAGCGCAAACGATAACACGACTTTTTAGAAAAACCTGAAAATAAAACAAAATATAAAATAACTATTTACATAACAAATTAATTTAAATAAATACGCAAAGAATTTGTTGACATCAGGAGCAACAGCCTTTGCAAGAGACACGCTTGAAATAACATTGACATTGGAATAAAGCTGCATCAAAATGTGGCGAAGGACCGTCACTTCATACATGGAATCATCCAACTTTGCTCGACAAATCTAAGCTGGTCCTTGATTACTGCCACTCTAAAGTGGCAATAAAGTTAAAATCATCACAAAAAATCATTAAAAGCCAATAAACTACCCACCAAATCTATCATGTATTGGCGTACAAAATAACTATTTACATAACAAATCAATGTCAGTAAATACGCAAACAAATTGTAGACATCAAGCGCAACAGTTAGTGAAAATAAAACAAACATCAGTCATCAAAAGCCAAAAAATATAACAATAAACGAGGGGGAACGTTGTGAGTTGCTGCGGACACCGCAACTCTACAGTTATACCCGATACTAAGTCAGTATGGCTCTCCTCCGGCAGACGCCGCTAAAATTAAACGACACGACAAAGAGTGCGTGCGAGAGAGACAGAAAATCAGTCTGAGCGTGACGTCGGGCGCTGCGTAGCCACTGAAAATTGATTTGTTCCTTTTGGCTATAAAAATTATCTGATCTGATTCAGATTCAGCAATCTGATAGATATGGTCGTTATCTATGATTCTGCGTTTTTAGTTTTCTCGAATGTGCAATATTGTGGCTGCAACAGATTTTCGTCCTTTGTGGGGGCGTAAGGGGGTGGGGCGAAATTCTGAGATATAAGTTTTATAGTGAGATCTAACAGAAGTGCGGATACCAAATTTGGTTACTCTAGCCTTAATAGTCTCTGAGATTTGTGGTTGCCCCAGATTTTCGTCCTTTCCGGGGGCGGACGGGGTGTGTCGAAATTTTGATACAAAACGGTCAAGGTCCGATATCACAGGAGTGTGGATACCAAATTTGGTTGCTCTAGCTCTTATGGGTTCTGAGATCCTTGAACTCATATTTTGCAATTGGCGAAATGTGTGTTAGAGAGAGACAGAGCGAGAAAGAGTAAAATTGTTTTCTTGATTCTGGCTATAATAAGTATACGATCTGGTTTAGATTTTGCACTCTAGAAGATATAATCATCTTCTACAATTCTGCGTTTTTAGTTTTCTCGTATCGTCGAAATTGTGGATGCCACAGATTTTCGCCCTTTGTGGGAGCGGAAGTGGGCGGGGCAAAGTTTTGAAATATTTTTGTAGCAGTGACATATCACAGAAGTCTGGATCCAAAACATCGTTGCTCTAGCTCTTATAGTCTTTGAGCATTAGGCGCTGAAGGGTACGGACAGACGGACGGACGGACAAACAGACATGGCTCAATCGACTCGGCTATTGATGCTGATCAAGAATATATATACTTTATGGGGTCGGAAACGATTCCTTCTGGACGTTACACACATCCACTTTTACCACAAATCTAATGTACCCCAATACTCATTTTGAGTATCGGGTATAATTACTTACCTTGATTGCTGACACCATACCATCAAACCAGCAAAATATAAAACTGCAAATAAAATAAGATTACAATTTGTGCAAAAACAATTGAAATCACTTTTTCTTTTGCACACTAATTTTCTTTAAAGCTGAAAATAAAACAATTATACTCATTAAAAGTCAACAAATATAACAACATAAAAAAAAAAATAAAATCAGTCAAAATACAATTCAAAACACTTACCAAATCTGCCGCAAACCTGAAAATAAAACAACTAAAGTCCTCAAAAAAAAGTCAACAAATATAACAACATAAACTACACAAAATTACACACAAAAACGAGGGGGAACGTTGTGAGTTGCTGCGGACACCGCAACTCTACAGTTATACCCGATACTAAGTCAGTATGGCTTTCCTCCGGCAGACGCCGCTAATATTAAACGACACGACAAAGAGTGCGAGAGAGACAGAAAATCAGTCTGAGCGTGACGTCACGCGCTGCGTAGCCACTGCAAATTGATTTGTTTCCTTTGGCTATAAAAAGGATCTGATCTGATCCAGATTCAGCAATCTGATAGATATGGTCGTTATCTATGATTCTGCGTTTTTAGTTTTCTCAGATCATCTGCAATATTGTGGATGCAACAGATTTTCGTCCTTTGTGTGGGCGGAAGGGGGTGGGGCGAAATTTTGAGATATACGTTTTATAGTGAGATCTAACAGAAGTGCGGATATTTGGATTTGGTTACTCTAGCCTTAATAGTCTCTGAGATTTATGAATATCCCCAGAGTTTCATCCTTTGCGGGGGCGGAAGGGGGTGTGGCGAAATTTTGAAACAAATTCGTCTCGGTCTGATATATTAGGAGTGTGGATACCAAATTTGGTTGCTCTAGCTTTTATAGTCTCTGAGATCTAGGCGCTAATGTTTTACTCTAAGCAAAGCCGCCTATGCTACGTGTGTGTTAGAGAGAGACAGGGCGAGAAAAAATGAAATTGTTTTCTTGATGCTGGCTATAATAATAATACGATCCAATTCAGATTCTGCAGTCTAAAAGATATGGTCATTCTCTACGAGTCTGCGTTTTTGGTTTTATCGTATCTTTAAAAATGTGGATGCCACAGATTTTCGTCCTTTGTGGGGGCGGAAGTGGGCGGGGGCGAAGTTTTGAAATATTTTTGTAGCAGTGACATATCACAGAAGTCTGGATTCAAAGCATCGTTGCTCTAGCTCTTATAGTCTTTGAGCATTAGGCGCTGAAGGGGACGGACAGACGGACAGACGGACGGACGGTCAGACGGACAGACGGACGGACGGACAGACGGACAGACAGACATGGCTCAATCGACTCGGCTATTGATGCTGATCAAGAATATATATACTTTATGGGGTCGGAAACGATTCCTTCTGGACGTTACACACATCCACTTTTACCACAAATCTAATATACCCCAATACTCATTTTGAGTATCGGGTATAATTAATACAAACTTGAAGACGAAACCTGCTAATCAAATAAATAAAACACATATGGTGTACGAAATTAACTGTACGAACATAATAAATGTACATATGTCAGCAACTAAGCAAGCAGCCAGAAGACATCCCAACGCAACATCCAGTGAATCAACTTGAAAATAAAATAATTACATTCATTAAAAGCCAACAAATATAAAAACATAAATTACTTAACTAGAATGCCGACATTTTACCACCAAACCTACAAAAAATAAACCTGCAAATAAAATAAAACGAGGGGGAACGTTGTGAGTTGCTGCGGACACCGCAACTCTACAGTTATACCCGATACTAAGTCAGTATGGCTCTCCTCCGGCAGCGCCGCTAATATTAAACGACACGACAAAGAGTGCGTGCGAGAGAGACAGAAAATCAGTCTGAGCGTGACGTCGGGCGCTGCGTAGCCAATGCAAATTGATTTGTTCCTTTTGGCTACAAAAATTATCTGATCTGATCCAGATTCAGTAATCTGATAGATATGGTCATTATCATTATCTACACTAGAGAAGTAATTCTTGACAGAATCAGGGGTTAACCATTGGGAATGCAGAGGATCATTGTGCCAGACCATAAAGGGGACGAAGAAGAAGGCATCATACAGCCGCATCATCCATCGGCATAGCGCAAACGATAACACGACTTTTTAGAAAAACCTGAAAATAAAACAAAATATAAAATAACTATTTACATAACAAATTAATTTAAATAAATACGCAAAGAATTTGTTGACATCAGGAGCAACAGCCTTTGCAAGAGACACGCTTGAAATAACATTGACATTGGAATAAAGCTGCATCAAAATGTGGCGAAGGACCCTCACTTCATACATGGAATCATCCAACTTTGCTCGACAAATCTAAGCTGGTCCTTGATTACTGCCACTCTAAAGTGGCAATAAAGTTAAAATCATCACAAAAAATCATTAAAAGCCAATAAACTACCCACCAAATCTATCATGTATTGGCGTACAAAATAACTATTTACATAACAAATCAATGTCAGTAAATACGCAAACAAATTGTAGACATCAAGCGCAACAGTTAGTGAAAATAAAACAAACATCAGTCATCAAAAGCCAAAAAATATAACAATAAACGAGGGGGAACGTTGTGAGTTGCTGCGGACACCGCAACTCTACAGTTATACCCGATACTAAGTCAGTATGGCTCTCCTCCGGCAGACGCCGCTAAAATTAAACGACACGACAAAGAGTGCGTGCGAGAGAGACAGAAAATCAGTCTGAGCGTGACGTCGGGCGCTGCGTAGCCACTGAAAATTGATTTGTTCCTTTTGGCTATAAAAATTATCTGATCTGATTCAGATTCAGCAATCTGATAGATATGGTCGTTATCTATGATTCTGCGTTTTTAGTTTTCTCGAATGTGCAATATTGTGGCTGCAACAGATTTTCGTCCTTTGTGGGGGCGTAAGGGGGTGGGGCGAAATTCTGAGATATAAGTTTTATAGTGAGATCTAACAGAAGTGCGGATACCAAATTTGGTTACTCTAGCCTTAATAGTCTCTGAGATTTGTGGTTGCCCCAGATTTTCGTCCTTTCCGGGGGCGGACGGGGTGTGTCGAAATTTTGATACAAAACGGTCAAGGTCCGATATCACAGGAGTGTGGATACCAAATTTGGTTGCTCTAGCTCTTATGGGTTCTGAGATCCTTGAACTCATATTTTGCAATTGGCGAAATGTGTGTTAGAGAGAGACAGAGCGAGAAAGAGTAAAATTGTTTTCTTGATTCTGGCTATAATAAGTATACGATCTGGTTTAGATTTTGCACTCTAGAAGATATAATCATCTTCTACAATTCTGCGTTTTTAGTTTTCTCGTATCGTCGAAATTGTGGATGCCACAGATTTTCGCCCTTTGTGGGAGCGGAAGTGGGCGGGGCAAAGTTTTGAAATATTTTTGTAGCAGTGACATATCACAGAAGTCTGGATCCAAAACATCGTTGCTCTAGCTCTTATAGTCTTTGAGCATTAGGCGCTGAAGGGTACGGACAGACGGACGGACGGACAGACAGACATGGCTCAATCGACTCGGCTATTGATGCTGATCAAGAATATATATACTTTATGGGGTCGGAAACGATTCCTTCTGGACGTTACACACATCCACTTTTACCACAAATCTAATGTACCCCAATACTCATTTTGAGTATCGGGTATAATTACTTACCTTGATTGCTGACACCATACCATCAAACCAGCAAAATATAAAACTGCAAATAAAATAAGATTACAATTTGTGCAAAAACAATTGAAATCACTTTTTCTTTTGCACACTAATTTTCTTTAAAGCTGAAAATAAAACAATTATACTCATTAAAAGTCAACAAATATAACAACATAAAAAAAAAATAAAATCAGTCAAAATACAATTCAAAACACTTACCAAATCTGCCGCAAACCTGAAAATAAAACAACTAAAGTCCTCAAAAAAAAGTCAACAAATATAACAACATAAACTACACAAAATTACACACAAAAACGAGGGGGAACGTTGTGAGTTGCTGCGGACACCGCAACTCTACAGTTATACCCGATACTAAGTCAGTATGGCTTTCCTCCGGCAGACGCCGCTAATATTAAACGACACGACAAAGAGTGCGAGAGAGACAGAAAATCAGTCTGAGCGTGACGTCACGCGCTGCGTAGCCACTGCAAATTGATTTGTTTCCTTTGGCTATAAAAAGGATCTGATCTGATCCATATTCAGCAATCTGATAGATATGGTCGTTATCTATGATTCTGCGTTTTTAGTTTTCTCAGATCTGCAATATTGTGGATGCAACAGATTTTCGTCCTTTGTGTGGGCGGAAGGGGGTGGGGCGAAATTTTGAGATATACGTTTTATAGTGAGATCTAACAGAAGTGCGGATATTTGGATTTGGTTACTCTAGCCTTAATAGTCTCTGAGATTTATGAATATCCCCAGATTTTCATCCTTTGCGGGGGCGGAAGGGGGTGTGGCGAAATTTTGAAACAAATTCGTCTCGGTCTGATATATTAGGAGTATGGATACCAAATTTGGTTGCTCTAGCTTTTATAGTCTCTGAGATCTAGGCGCTAATGTTTTACTCTAAGCAAAGCCGCCTATGCTACGTGTGTGTTAGAGAGAGACAGGGCGAGAAAAAATGAAATTGTTTTCTTGATGCTGGCTATAATAATAATACGATCCAATTCAGATTCTGCAGTCTAAAAGATATGGTCATTCTCTACGAGTCTGCGTTTTTGGTTTTATCGTATCTTTAAAAATGTGGATGCCACAGATTTTCGTCCTGTGTGGGGGCGGAAGTGGGCGGGGCGAAGTTTTGAAATATTTTTGTAGCAGTGACATATCACAGAAGTCTGGATTCAAAGCATCGTTGCTCTAGCTCTTATAGTCTTTGAGCATTAGGCGCTGAAGGGGACGGACAGACGGACAGACGGACGGACGGTCAGACGGACAGACGGACGGACGGACAGACGGACAGACAGACATGGCTCAATCGACTCGGCTATTGATGCTGATCAAGAATATATATACTTTATGGGGTCGGAAACGATTCCTTCTGGACGTTACACACATCCACTTTTACCACAAATCTAATATACCCCAATACTCATTTTGAGTATCGGGTATAATTAATACAAACTTGAAGACGAAACCTGCTAATCAAATAAATAAAACACATATGGTGTACGAAATTAACTGTACGAACATAATAAATGTACATATGTCAGCAACTAAGCAAGCAGCCAGAAGACATCCCAACGCAACATCCAGTGAATCAACTTGAAAATAAAATAATTACATTCATTAAAAGCCAACAAATATAAAAACATAAATTACTTAACTAGAATGCCGACATTTTACCACCAAACCTACAAAAAATAAACCTGCAAATAAAATAAAACGAGGGGGAACGTTGTGAGTTGCTGCGGACACCGCAACTCTACAGTTATACCCGATACTAAGTCAGTATGGCTCTCCTCCGGCAGCGCCGCTAATATTAAACGACACGACAAAGAGTGCGTGCGAGAGAGACAGAAAATCAGTCTGAGCGTGACGTCGGGCGCTGCGTAGCCAATGCAAATTGATTTGTTCCTTTTGGCTACAAAAATTATCTGATCTGATCCAGATTCAGTAATCTGATAGATATGGTCATTATCATTATCTACACTAGAGAAGTAATTCTTGACAGAATCAGGGGTTAACCATTGGGAATGCAGAGGATCATTGTGCCAGACCATAAAGGGGACGAAGAAGAAGGCATCATACAGCCGCATCATCCATCGGCATAGCGCAAACGATAACACGACTTTTTAGAAAAACCTGAAAATAAAACAAAATATAAAATAACTATTTACATAACAAATTAATTTAAATAAATACGCAAAGAATTTGTTGACATCAGGAGCAACAGCCTTTGCAAGAGACACGCTTGAAATAACATTGACATTGGAATAAAGCTGCATCAAAATGTGGCGAAGGACCCTCACTTCATACATGGAATCATCCAACTTTGCTCGACAAATCTAAGCTGGTCCTTGATTACTGCCACTCTAAAGTGGCAATAAAGTTAAAATCATCACAAAAAATCATTAAAAGCCAATAAACTACCCACCAAATCTATAATGTATTGGCGTACAAAATAACTATTTACATAACAAATCAATGTCAGTAAATACGCAAACAAATTGTAGACATCAAGCGCAACAGTTAGTGAAAATAAAACAAACATCAGTCATCAAAAGCCAAAAAATATAACAATAAACGAGGGGGGAACGTTGTGAGTTGCTGCGGACACCGCAACTCTACAGTTATACCCGATACTAAGTCAGTATGGCTCTCCTCCGGCAGACGCCGCTAAAATTAAACGACACGACAAAGAGTGCGTGCGAGAGAGACAGAAAATCAGTCTGAGCGTGACGTCGGGCGCTGCGTAGCCACTGAAAATTGATTTGTTCCTTTTGGCTATAAAAATTATCTGATCTGATTCAGATTCAGCAATCTGATAGATATGGTCGTTATCTATGATTCTGCGTTTTTAGTTTTCTCGAATGTGCAATATTGTGGCTGCAACAGATTTTCGTCCTTTGTGGGGGCGTAAGGGGGTGGGGCGAAATTCTGAGATATAAGTTTTATAGTGAGATCTAACAGAAGTGCGGATACCAAATTTGGTTACTCTAGCCTTAATAGTCTCTGAGATTTGTGGTTGCCCCAGATTTTCGTCCTTTCCGGGGGCGGACGGGGTGTGTCGAAATTTTGATACAAAACGGTCAAGGTCCGATATCACAGGAGTGTGGATACCAAATTTGGTTGCTCTAGCTCTTATGGGTTCTGAGATCCTTGAACTCATATTTTGCAATTGGCGAAATGTGTGTTAGAGAGAGACAGAGCGAGAAAGAGTAAAATTGTTTTCTTGATTCTGGCTATAATAAGTATACGATCTGGTTTAGATTTTGCACTCTAGAAGATATAATCATCTTCTACAATTCTGCGTTTTTAGTTTTCTCGTATCGTCGAAATTGTGGATGCCACAGATTTTCGCCCTTTGTGGGAGCGGAAGTGGGCGAGGCAAAGTTTTGAAATATTTTTGTAGCAGTGACATATCACAGAGGTCTGGATCCAAAACATCGTTGCTCTAGCTCTTATAGTCTTTGAGCATTAGGCGCTGAAGGGTACGGACAGACGGACGGACGGACAGACAGACATGGCTCAATCGACTCGGCTATTGATGCTGATCAAGAATATATATACTTTATGGGGTCGGAAACGATTCCTTCTGGACGTTACACACATCCACTTTTACCACAAATCTAATGTACCCCAATACTCATTTTGAGTATCGGGTATAATTACTTACCTTGATTGCTGACAACATAACATCAAACCAGCAAAATATAAAACTGCAAATAAAATAAGATTACAATTTGTGCAAAAACAATTGAAATCACTTTTTCTTTTGCACACTAATTTTCTTTAAAGCTGTAAATAAAACAATTATACTCATTAAAAGTCAACAAATATAACAACATAAAAAACAAAATAAAATCAGTCAAAATACAATTCAAAACACTTACCAAATCTGCCGCAAACCTGAAAATAAAACAACTAAAGTCCTCAAGAAAAAGTCAACAAATATAACAACATAAACTACACAAAATTACACACAAAAACGAGGGGGAACGTTGTGAGTTGCTGCGGACACCGCAACTCTACAGTTATACCCGATACTAAGTCAGTATGGCTTTCCTCCGGCAGACGCCGCTAATATTAAACGACACGACAAAGAGTGCGAGAGAGACAGAAAATCAGTCTGAGCGTGACGTCACGCGCTGCGTAGCCATTGCAAATTGATTTGTTTCCTTTGGCTATAAAAAGGATCTGATCTGATCCAGATTCAGCAATCTGATAGATATGATCGTTATCTATGATTCTGCGTTTTTAGTTTTCTCAGATCTGCAATATTGTGGATGCAACAGATTTTCGTCCTTTGTGTGGGCGGAAGGGGGTGGGGCGAAATTTTGAGATATACGTTTTATAGTGAGATCTAACAGAAGTGCGGATATTTGGATTTGGTTACTCTAGCCTTAATAGTCTCTGAGATTTATGAATATCCCCAGATTTTCATCCTTTGCGGGGGCGGAAGGGGGTGTGGCGAAATTTTGACACAAAACGGTCAAGGTCCGATATCACTGGAGTGTGGATACCAAATTTGGTTGGTCTAGCTCTTATGGGTTCTGAGATCCTTGAACTCATATTTTGCAATTGGCAAAACCGACCATGAAACCTGTGTGTTAGAGTGAGACAGAGCGAGAAAGAGTGAAATTGTTTTCGTGATTCTGGCTGTAATAATTATACGATCTGGTTCAGATTTTGCACTCTAGAAGATATAGTCATCTTCTACGATTCTGCGTTTTTAGTTTTCTCGTATCGTCGAAATTGTGGATGCCACAGATTTTCGCCCTTTGTGGGGGCGGAAGTGGGCGGGGCAAAGTTTTGAAATATTTTTGGAGCAGTGACATATCACAGAAGTCTGGATCCAAAACATCGTTGCTCTAGCTCTTATAGTCTTTGAGCACTAGGCGCTGAAGGGGACGGACAGACGGACAGACGGACGGACGGACAGACAGACAGGGCTCAATCGACTCGGCTATTGATGCTGATCAAGAATATATATACTTTATAGGGTCGGAAACGATTCCTTCTGGACGTTACACACATCCACTTTTACCACAAATCTAATATACCCCAATACTCATTTTGAGTATCGGGTATAAAAACGAGGGGGAACGTTGTGAGTTGCTGCGGACACCGCAACTCTACAGTTATACCCGATACTAAGTCAGTATGGCTTTCCTCCGGCAGACGCCGCTAATATTAAACGACACGACAAAGAGTGCGAGAGAGACAGAAAATCAGTCTGAGCGTGACGTCACGCGCTGCGTAGCCACTGCAAATTGATTTGTTTCCTTTGGCTATAAAAAGGATCTGATCTGATCCAGATTCAGCAATCTGATAGATATGGTCGTTATCTATGATTCTGCGTTTTTAGTTTTCTCAGATCTGCAATATTGTGGATGCAACAGATTTTCGTCCTTTGTGTGGGCGGAAGGGGGTGGGGCGAAATTTTGAGATATACGTTTTATAGTGAGATCTAACAGAAGTGCGGATATTTGGATTTGGTTACTCTAGCCTTAATAGTCTCTGAGATTTATGAATATCCCCAGATTTTCATCCTTTGCGGGGGCGGAAGGGGGTGTGGCGAAATTTTGAAACAAATTCGTCTCGGTCTGATATATTAGGAGTGTGGATACCAAATTTGGTTGCTCTAGCTTTTATAGTCTCTGAGATCTAGGCGCTAATGTTTTACTCTAAGCAGAGCCGCCTATGCTACGTGTGTGTTAGAGAGAGACAGGGCGAGAAAAAATGAAATTGTTTCCTTGACGCTGGCTATAATAATAATACGATGCAATTCAGATTCCGCAGTCTAAAAGATATCGTCATTCTCTACGATTCTGCGTTTTTGGTTTTCTCGTATCGTCGAAATTGTGGATGCCACAGATTTTCGCCCTTTGTGGGGGCGGAAGTGGGCGGGGCAAAGTTTTGAAATATTTTTGTAGCAGTGACATATCACAGAAGTCTGGATCCAAAACATCGTTGCTCTAGCTCTTATAGTCTTTGAGCATTAGGCGCTGAAGGGGACGGACAGACGAACAGACGGACAGACGGACGGACGGACAGACGGACAGACAGACATGGCTCAATCGACTCGGCTATTGATGCTGATCAAGAATATATATACTTTATGGGGTCGGAAACGATTCCTTCTGGACGTTACACACATCCACTTTTACCACAAATCTAATATACCCCAATACTCATTTTGAGTATCGGGTATAATAAATTCAGCCAAAATACAATTCAAAACACTTACCAAATCTGCAGCAAACCTGAAAATAAAACTATCAAAAGTCAACAAATACACAACTCAAACTACTTACCAAATTTTCCGCAAATCCAAATTCAAAACCTGAAAATAAAACAAAACACAAAAAGTTTTTATATCTTTTACAGATAGCAGATTTACAGAAACTCACATCCTCCAGACCCATACGCATCCCGGGTGGCCGGACCAGCAGCCACTCGGTTGAGCGAGCCAATACACAACGTTGACCAACGCCAATCCACAGGCAACGCATCCTGGGTGGCCGGACCAGCAGCCACTCGGCCGAGCGGGCAAATCCGAGCTTAATCTAAAACTAAAATTAAAATAAAGCAACAAAAAAAATAAAAAATTGTAATAAATACCACATTTGTAATCGATATTTATGTTATCCTATGTTGCCAAAACTTGTCATTTGTCAGATATAATGTTAAATGTTGCTAGATGTAATAAGAGCATTAAATAAAGTTTGCCTTAAGGTCACATTAAACGAGGGGGAACGTTGTGAGTTGCTGCGGACACCGCAACTCTACAGTATACCCGATACTAAGTTAGTATGGCTCTCCTCCGGCAGACGCCGCTAATATTAAACGACACGACAAAGAGTGCGTGCGAGAGAGACAGAAAATCAGTCTGAGGGTGACGTCGGGCGCTGCGTAGCCACTGCAAATTGATTTGTTCCTTTTGGCTATAAAAATGATCTGATCTGATCCAGATTCAGCAATCTGATAGATATGGTCATTATCTATGATTCTGCGTTTTTAGTTTTCTCAAATCTGCAATATTGTGGATGCAACAGATTTTCGTCCTTTGTGGGGGCGGAAGGGGGTGGGGCGAAATTTTGAGATATACGTTTTATAGTGAGATCTAACAGGAGTGCGGATACTAAATTGGTTTACTCTAGCTTTAATAGTCTCTGAGATTTGTGAATATCCCCAGATTTGCATCCTTTGCGGGGGCGGAAGGGGGTGTGGCGAAATTTTGAAACAAACTCGTCTCGGTCCGATATATTAGGAGTGTGGATAACAAATTTGGTTGCTCTAGCTTTTATAGTCTCTGAGATCTAGGCGCTAATGTTTTACTCTAAGCAGAGCCGCCTATGCTACGTGTGTGTTAGAGAGAGACAGGGCGAGAAAAAATGAAATTGTTTCCTTGACGCTGGTTATAATAATAATACGATGCAATTCAGATTCCGCAGTCTAAAAGATATCGTCATTCTCTACGATTCTGCGTTTTTGGTTTTCTCGTATCTTTAAAATTGTGGATGCCACAGATTTTCGCCCTTTGTGGGAGCGGAAGTGGGCGGGGCAAAGTTTTGAAATATTTTTGTAGCAGTGACATATCACAGAAGTCTGGATCCAAAACATCGTTGCTCTAGCTCTTATAGTCTTTGAGCATTAGGCGCTGAAGGCGACGGACAGACGGACAGACAGACATGGCTCAATCGACTCGGCTATTGATGCTGATCAAGAATATATATACTTTATGGGGTCGGAAACGATTCCTTCTGGACGTTACACACATCCACTTTTACCACAAATCTAATATACCCCAATACTCATTTTGAGTATCGGGTATAAAAAAAAATCGAGCGTAACCCCAAGATACATTTGTTCTAATTTGTTAGGAATTCTTTGTCCATTTAACTTAGGCGTACTTTCTTGCTGTGTTTTGCTAAGTTTGTTCAATGTGAAAAATACGTGGGCTGTTTTCTTTTCGTTAATGCCCATTTCCCATTTTTTAGCCCAAACACTGAACTTATTTAGGTATTGTTCGTTCATTTTTGCCGCAGTCAAGGGGAAGTCCGCCCTGCTCATGATAATTGTGTCATCTGCATACGTAGCTAACATCCTGTTTTTTTCCCTCAGCACCGGTATCGGAGTGGGGTGAGCAGTTTGGTAGCGGAACGTCAGATGAGTAAATGCTGTATAGAAGAGGACCTAAATTGCTGCCCTGAGGAACCCCGGCTTTTATTTTTCCAATTCTCGATGTAATACCATTGCTGGTAATTACTTCGAAGGTCCTTTCATTTAGGTAGCTTTCTAGTAGCTTGAAGGCCTGAAGAGACACCAGTTTTGATAGCTTATATAGTACACCGGTGTGCCATACTCTATCAAACGCTTCAGATATATCTATAAAAAAACAGCTGAACAGTATTTCTTTTCTTCGTAGGCCCCCATAATGAATTGCGTTACTCTTGCTAGCTGTTGTTCAGTGGCATGTTCTTTTCGAAACCCAAATTGATGTGTGGGAAGGGCTCTAGAGAAATCCTTAAAATCAAATAATCGTTTGATAAAGAGTTTTTCAAAGGTTTTAGCCAATCCCGAAAGGAGACTGATTGGGCGATAGGATGTTACCGACTGAGCAGGCTTATTTGGCTTCAGAAGTAATGTGATTGTGGCGTGTTTCCAAGCTTGCGGGAAGTGTCCCAATCTCAACATTGAGTTGAAGATCAGGAGGATGTATAGTAGGGCTTTCTTTGGGAGAGCCTTGATTAACACATTGTCTATTCTGTCTTTGCCTGGGGATTTATTCAAAATCAAGTTTTTAATTTCGGCTGTCAGTTCTGGGAGTGTAAATGGTCTGAGAGGACGTGTTTGTGACTTTGTTGCTGCATCAGTCAGCTTCTGTTTCTCAATGTCTAGGTCTTTTTGTGTCGTCTCGCGTTCCTTTTCTGAGCTTGTATGTCTGGGTTTGAATCGTTCTTCAAAGTGAGAGACAAATAGAGTGGTTAGAGTTCCCCGTATGCGTGCAAATGGGCCAGTTTGGTTGTGGCTGTCTCTTGATTGTATTTGTTACTTTCCAGAACTTTGCCATTTTGTATCTGTCTTGCGTGTTTATACCTTCAAATTGCTGATTACTGTTGTTTGTTTTTAATTTTTGTAATTTTTTCCTGAGGATGTTCTGTGCGGCCTTGTACAGTGTTTTAGCCTCTTCTGTGCGGAATATTTTAAATCTGAGGTTCAGTTCGTTTTTTATTTGCAGAAGAGCTCTAGTTTCATCGTCTTGTTTGTAGCGTGCTTCGTCCATCCTTCGTTGTCTGTTTGAATTCCCAGGTCTGTGTCCTTGATTGGAGTTTACATTTTTAGTGGCTAGTTTTACCGCGTCTTGTATGTTTGTAGTCAGTATATTTACTGCTTCGTCAATATCCAGTCCCGAGTGAATTTCCGTGTTTAAGTTTATGGTCTGTTCCAAGTGGTCTTTTACTCTGTTAATATTTGTCTTCTTTGTAATTAGTCGTCTGACTATAGAACTTTGGGTGAATGTGTCGGCCCCATTTATACACATTTCGATGGTTATTGGCAGGTGCTTGGAGTCCAAACTGCTACATGATTGGATTTTCATCCTATTTACTGTAATACCCCCACAAACTGCAAAGTCGATGGCTGAGGGTCTTTTTCTGCTGTCGTATGGATAGTGGGTGGCACCTCCTGTGGCCAGGATTGGGTTTCAGTGCAGCATGTCTAACAATGTCTTTTACATATACCACGCCCCCCCTTTTTTGTGGTTTATACGATTGGCAGTGTGGTATGAGATATAGTTTGGTATTTTTAGTAGGTCAGCGCTCTGTTCAGTTCTAGTTTCAATAACCATCATAATTTGTATGTCCCCATTTGTCATGAATGTTTCAAGTTCAGCCATTTTATTTTTGATCCCGCAGGCGTTCCAGAAAGATATTTTAAGCCTATTGGAGTTGGGCAGGTTTGCCCCGGTCGTGTCAAGAGTTTGTGGCGGAAAGTGATTGAATGTGGGAAATGGTTTGCGTTATTATTGTTATTGTGTAGTGTTATTTATATTGTCAGTGTTGTTGGGGGACAGGTTTTGCAGTAGAGTGGCTAATTGACGCCATTATGTCCTTAATACTGAGCTCAATCACATTGAGCCTGTCTTTAAACCACTTGTTCTCCTGTTCAGCGGGGCCCTCTGTCATTACTTTCGCAGACTGCGAGAGCGCCATCTGCTCCTCCCTCAGTCTTCTCTGGAATTTCTCTAGGTGGCTGGCGGCTGTGTTGACATTCGTGTCACCGGTTTTTGGAGCTCTCCGACCCTTCCCTATTCTGTCCTTATGGCTGGATGTTTGTTTGCTCCTTTCTCGGTTCCTCATCTTAGAAAGCCTTTTTATACCCGATAAAATGAGTATTGGTGTATTTTAGATTTGTGGTAAAAGTGGATGTGTGTAACGTCCAGAAGGAATCGTTTCCGACCCCATAAAGTATATATATTCTTGATCAGCATCAATAGCCGAGTCGAGTGAGCCATGTCTGTCTGTCCGTCTGTCCGTCCGTCCGTCCGTCTGTCCGTCTGTCCGTCCCCTTCAGCGCCTAATGCTCAAAGACTATAAGAGCTAGAGCAACGATGTTTTGGATCCAGATTTCTGTGATATGTCACTGCTACAAAAATATTTCAAAGCTTTGCCCCGCCCACTGCCGCCCCCACAAAGGGCGAAAATCTGTGGCATCCACAATTTCGACGATACGAGAAAACTAAAAATTGTAGAATTGTAGAAGATGACTATATCTTCTAGAGTGCAAAATCTAAACCAGATCGTATACTTATTATAGCCAGAATCAAGAAAACAATTTTACTCTTTCTCGCTCTGTCTCTCTCTAACACACAGGTTTCATGGTCGGTTTCGCCAATTGCAAAATATGAGTTCAAGGATCTCAGAACCCATAAGAGCTAGAGCAACCAAATTTGGTATCCACACTCCTGTGATGTCGGACCTTGACCGTTTTGTATCAAAATTTCGACACACCCCGTCCGCCCCCGGAAAGGACGAAAATCTGGGGCAACCACAAATCTCAAAGACTATTAAGGCTAGAGTAACCAAATTTGGTATCCGCACTTCTGTTAGATCTCACTATAAAACTTATATCTCAGAATTTCGCCCCACCCCCTTACGCCCCCACAAAGGACGAAAATCTGTTGCAGCCACAATATTGCACATTCGAGAAAACTAAAAACGCAGAATCATAGATAACGACATCTATCAGATTGCTGAATCAGATCAGATAATTTTTATAGCCAAAAGGAACAAATCAATTTTCAGTGGCTACGCAGCGCCCGACGTCACGCTCAGACTGATTTTCTGTCTCTCTCGCACGCACTCTTTGTCGTGTCGTTTAATTTTAGCGGCGTCTGCCGGAGGAGAGCCATACTGACTTAGTATCGGGTATAACTGTAGAGTTGCGGTGTCCGCAGCAACTCACAACGTTCCCCCTCGTTTATTGTTATATTTTTTGCCTTTTGATGACTGATGTTTGTTTTATTTTCACTAACTGTTGCGCTTGATGTCTACAACTTGTTTGCGTATTTACTGAGATTGATTTGTTATGTAAATAGTTCTTTTGTACACCAATACATGATAGATTTGGTGGGTAGTTTATTGGCTTTTAATGATTTTTTGTGATGATTTTAACTTTATTTATTTACATTTCAGGTGGTAGAGCTTAGAATTTGTCGAGCAAAGTTGGATGATTCCATGTATGAAGTGAGGGTCCTTCGCTACATTTTGATGCAGCTTTATTCCAATGTCAATGTTATTTCAAGCGTGTCTCTTGCAAAGGCTGTTGCTCCTGATGTCAACAAATTCTTTGCGTATTTATTTAAATTAATTTGATATGTAAATAGTTATTTTATATTTTGTTTTATTTTCAGGTTTTTCTAAAAAGTCGTGTTATCGTTTGCGCTATGCCGATGGATGATGCGGCTGTATGATGCCTTCTTCTTCGTCCCCTTTATGGTCTGGCACAATGATCCTCTGGATTCCCAATGGTTGACCCCTGATTCTGTCAAGAATTACTTCTCTAGCGTATTTCCCTTGCGCATACATTTTTCTGTAAACGTTGATCTAGAGCTCGCAGAATCTGTCCGGGGGTTTGTATGGTATTTTTTGCGTTCAGCCTCTCTCTTGTCCATTTTATCCTTTTCCATTTTCTCCTGTTCCTCGTTTTCTAGCCTCAACAGAGTAGGAAGTCCTTTCCTCAGGATGTGTATATACATCTCTATTACTTTGCGCTCAGCTTCGGAATATCGAGTCGGATCCAGATCCGGGTTTGGTTGTTCCTGAAGTTGTCCATTACTACGCGGGAGGATGAACTTCCGGAGTTGATTGTCATATCTGTGGCGGCTAGATTTCAGTCTATCAGGAATATAGGGGTTTCTCAACAGTCTGGCCACTTCTGAGTTGGGATGATCTATGAGTGAGTCGGCGAAACGGCCGCTAGCCTTTTCATAAACCTCTTGGACCGTTTTGACATTATATATGCTTCTAATATTGTCATTTCTTGTGTATCTTGTGGCCCTAACTGACCTTCTCACTAATTTGTTTTGGAGTGTTTGAATCTTTTGTATTAGTGAGCCAGAAGCTAAAGCTCCCCAGACTGGAATAGCATAGTACCAAATTGGCATAATTAATTGTTTTAGGATGGTCACTTTGCAGTCACTTGCGATGAGTATATGCTGTATAAAAGAGGACCTAAATTGCGGCCCTGAGGAACTCCGGCTCTTATTTTTCCAGTTCTCGATGTTGTGCCATTGTTGGTAATCACTTCGAAAGTCCTATCATTTAAGTAGCTTTCCAGTAGCTTGAAGGCCTGTAGAGACACCAGTTTTGATAGCTTGTATAACAGTCCCGTATGCCATACTCTGTCGAACGCTTCTGATATGTCTATACAGCTGAACAGTATTTCTTTTCTTCGTAGGCCCCCATAATGAATTGCGTTACTCTTGCTAACTGTTGTTAAGCGGCATGTTCTTTTCGAACCCCGAATTGGTGTGTGGGAAGTTCTCTAGAGAAGTCATCAAAATCATCAAAAGTCGTTTGATAAAGAGTTTTTCAAAGGTTTTAGCCAAACCCGAAAGGAGGCTTATTGGCCGAAAGGATGCTATTGACTGAGCAGGCTTGTTTGATTTAAAAATTAGAGCAATTGTGGCATGTTTCCAAGCTTGCGGGAAGTGTCCTAGTCTCATAATTGAGTTAAAGATTAGAAGGATGTATAGTAGGGCTTTCTTTGGGAGAGCCTTGATTAACACATTGTCTATTCTGTCTTTGCCTGGGGATTTATTCAAAATCAAGTTTTTAATTTCGGCTGTCAGTTCTGGGAGTGTAAATGGTCTGAGAGGACGTGTTTGTGTCTTTGTTGCTGCATCAGTCAGCTTCTGTTTCTCAATGTCTAGGTCTTTTTGTGTCGTCTCGCGTTCCTTTTCTGAGCTTGTATGTCTGGGTTTGAATCGTTCTTCTAAGTGTGAGACAAAAACCCTTTTCTTCATTGTTTTAGTCCATACAGTTCGCTGACTAGCATTTCCCGTTTGGGTGCAAATGGGCCAGTTTGGTTGTGGCTGTCTCTTTATTGTATTGGTTATTCTCCAAAGTTTCTTCATTTTGTATCTGTCTTGTGTGTTTATTCCTTCGAATTGTTGATTAATGTTGTTTATTTTTAATCTTTTTAGTTTTTTTTTAAGGCTATTCTGAGCGACTTTATACAAAGTTTTGCCTCTTCCGTGCGGAATAACTTGAGTCTAAGATTTAATTGATTTTTTAGTTGGAGAAGATCTCTAGTCTCTTCGTCTAGTTTGTAGCGTGCTTTGTCTGTCCTTCGTTGACTGTTCAAGCTCCCAGGTCTTTGTCCTTGATTAGAGTTTGGATTTTTAGTAGCTAGTTTTACGGCGTCTTGTATGTTTCTCATCAGTATATTAACTGCATCTTCAATATCCAGGCCCGAGTGAATTTCCGTGTTTAAGTTAATGGTCTGTTCCAGGTGTTCCTTTAGTATATTGATGTTTGTCTTTTTTGTAATTAGCCGTCTGCTTATGGTGCTTTGGGTGAACATATCGGCCCTATTTTTTTCCATTTCGATGGTTATTGGCAGGTGATCTGAGCATAGACTGAGTCAATGGCCGAGGGTCTTTTTCTGCTGTCGTATGGGCAGTGAGTGGCACCTCCTGTGGCCAAGATATTGTATCTGGCTCCAAAGTTGACGGCTTCCATTAGGCCACGTCCTCTTTTGCAGGATCTGGCGTTCCCCCACCATGGGTGCTTTGAGTTCCAGTCCCCGCAGCAAAGGAAGCCAGAGGTACCCCCTATTATATTGTCGAAATGCAGTAGTAGCGATCTGAAATGACTTTTTGACCAATTGAAGCTGGGTGGACAATATGTTGATGCAACTACAGTCATGTCTTTTCTATTGTTTGTGTTGGGAATAATTACTATTGGTGCACTTGGAAGAAATTCGGTCTGTATTGGCTCCAGCGCGGCATGTCTAATGTTGTCTTTTACATAAGTGACGACTCCTCCTTTTTTATGATTATTTGGATTGGCAGCGTGATATGTCAGGTAGTTCGGTATTTGTAATAAAGTTGCATCCTGTTTGACCCTTGTTTCGATGACCATCATTATATGTATGTTCGCATTTGTCATATGAGTTTCTAATTCAATCATTTTATTTTTTATTACACAGGCATTCCAAAAGGCTACCCTTAACGTATTGGAATTGTTGTTGTTGATGCTGTTGTTTGTGTGCATGAATTAAATTTGTATTGGCTGGTTGTCTATGTTGTCTGTGTTATTGGCATGAGTCGTTTTAGTTGTCTTCTTCCATTTGGTTGCTGTTATCTCTGTCTGCCATGAGAGGCACGGACTTGTTCGCTTAGCCGTTGGAGGGAGGGTTGGAGGTCTCTGCACTAGACTGCCTAGTTGGCTGATGGCAGCCAGGATGTCACTTATGCTGGCTTCGATCTTGTTCAGCCTTTCTTCAAATCGCTTGCTTTCAGGTTCGGCCGGACCCACTGCCATAGTTTTCGAGAACTGCGAGAGTCCTCTCTGCTCCTCTCGCAGTCTATTCTGGAATTTCTCCAGATGGCTGGCGGCTGGGTTGGGATTCATGTCCACGGCTATAGGAGCTCTCCGTCCTTTCCCTACTTTATCCTTTTTTTGGCTGGGTGTTTGTTTTCTTTTTTCTCTGTTCTTAATCTTGGTAAGCCTTCTCTTGATTTCGGTACTATAGTGGCTGGGCTTGGGTTGGACATTTCTGCCAGAGAAAGGGTTTGTGAAACCCCTCACTGGTCCACTACGGCCCTCGTCACAGCCACTCACTTCCCTGCGATGGCTACCTGCTGGAAATGGGGCCACTCGTTGATCAGTTTGTTCACCTTGATTGAGCCTGCTTCTGGCTGCTTTAAAGGCTGGACAGCCCTTAAAGCTGCTGACATGTTCCCCGTCGCAGTTTGCGCACTTGGCTTGGGTGTGTCTGGGCTTCGTGCATTCGGTTGAGAGGGGGCCTCTGGCACACTTCATGCATTTGGGCTCGTTCCGGCAATGTGGCATTGCAGGGGATTCCTGGGTGGCAGCTTTTTTTCAAATGCCACTGACTGGCCTCCTAATACATTTATCTTTAGTATTTCGTCATGCGAGCCATCCCTTTTCTGCTCAATCTCTAACTCGAACACGTTTATTGGCCTTCCTGTAACTACATGCTTCATATTGGCGCAGAATCTGACGACGAAGGCCCTTTTTTTTAATTCAACAGAAATCCACTCATGCGTCGTCGAGTAGTGCAGGTGCCTCAGAATATAGCGTGCACCACGCTGACCGTTTGGCTGGTGCGTATGCATTAGCAACTTTTGGTCGTGGAGGAGTTGTGTTATTTTCCTATGGGCGTTCATGTCAACGCATTGAATTCTGATACCGTTCCCCGGGGTGCTTTTCGTTTTGAAGCTGTCCACCCCCGCTGTATAATTTAGTTTTTCTAGTAGGGGAACTATAGCTTTGACACCAGCTATGTGACTAGAAGGCACTCTCTTGCTCGATGGCACTACCTGTCATGGAAGGAGCTCTGGCTGTTCGATATGGTTACTTTCGCTGTCATTGAGATCTTTGCTATGCCTACTCATTGTGGGGAGTGGACAAGGCTGAGCATTTTCGTTTGGCCCAGGGACGACGTGTGACACCCCAGTGTCATTACCTTTCTTCTTGGGAGGTGACGCTTATAGCCTGTTTGCCTCTGTGGAGTTGTGATTTTTTACATTCTTGAACTCGGAGGCAAACTTTTTGGCGGCGATGCTTTGGAATTTTGGGGTGTTAGGTGTTGAGAGTCCTAGTCATTGGCATATCCCTAAGCCAATTTTTGACCAAGTCATTGCTATTTTCTAGTTCCGTCAGGGGCGAAGATCTACTCGTGGTCGTGCTTGGGGGAGATACCTGAGTCAGTGGTTGAAATAAATTTTTTTTGGCTTTAATTTTATTCGTGGACGTTTTTTTTTATTACTGGCTTGTGATATATAATTTTCTTTATTTGTTTCATTTTCAGCAACCCGTTTTTTTTTGTTCTCTACATTTACATGTAGCAGGTCTGATGTCATCTCTACTTCGTCGTCAGCAACATGTTTAGGATTGTTTTTTTCAGCTACATTTATATGTAGCGGGTCTGACGTTAGCTCAATATGTTGCTGGCCGTGACGCTGCGTGGGAACAGTTATGGAAAATGGAAAAGTGGCTCTCGACCCGGCTCTCGGGGGGGAGCACCCCTCGGGATCCGAGCTGGACGAGAGTGAGATGCACCCACCTGTTGGTTTCCTATGCGCAACAGTTGGTTTGTCCGAATCGGGGCTGGGCTTCATGTTTGTCTCTTCCATCTGTCCATGGTCCGCCATTTTCTTATCCATGTGGTTCTCCAAAAAAATTTTGTTCTTTTTGCACAGCTCCTTCTTATTTGTTTTTAATTGCTTTTATTTAATTCCTTTAGTGGCTGTTTGAGATGCCAAGCTTTTTTGGCACCTATGTCTTTCAAAAATGAAAAGAGATTTTGGGTTAAACTTTATAATTCGTATTTAATCTTGGTGGCTTAGCGGAAGCCGATTACTTGCTATTGCCAGATAAAATTTATGCGACATCGATATGCAACCAATGCGCAGAGGGGTTAGCATAGAACTAAACTATAGACGACGGCGTTAGATCAAAGTGATTGCCGAAGTGGCGGCAGCAGATCAAAGTAGTTGCCGAAGTGGCGGCGGCAGAGAGCCCCTTTAGCGGGAGAGCGTAGCAGCTCTGCAGAACGTTTTACCACATAGGCGGCTCTCTCTGCTCATACAATAATAATGTTAAAGTTACGGTTATTCTTCAGCGGCTGGCCCGAACAGTGGCCTTTGATTGTAGTATTTTTTTATGTTTTATTTTTATTCATTTTTAGCTTTTTAATTTTTTGATGTTTAAATTGGCTTAAGGCACATTTTGATTTTTGATGTTTAAATTGGCTTAAGGCACATTTTTTAATGTGACCTTAAGGCAAACTTTATTTAATGTCATTATTACATCTAGCAACATTTAACATTATATCTGACACATGACAAGTTTTGGCAACATAAGATAACATAAATATCGATTACAATGTGGTATTTATTTCAATTAATTACTTTTTTTTTTGCTTTATTTTAATTTTAGTTTTAGATTAAGCTCAGGTTAGCCCGCTCGGCCGAGTGGCTGCTGGTCCGGCCACCGAGGATGCGCTGCCTGTGGATTGGCTCGATCAACCGAGTGGCTGCAGGTCCGGCCACCCGGGATGCGTATGAGTCTGGAGGATGTAAGTTTCGTGAAAGCGATGATGCATTTGCTTGATATCTGTAAAAGATATAAAAACTTTTTGTTTTTTGTTTTATTTTCAGGTTTTGACTTTTGATGTGCGGGGAATCCGGTAAGTAGTTTGAGTTGTGTATTTGTTGATTTTTGATAGTTTTTTAAATTTTGTTTTATTTTCAGGTTCGCTGCAGATTTGGTAAGTGTTTTGAATTGTATTCTGAATGAAATTTTAGAATAGTTATTCTAAATAACGATACCGAAACAGCTTGGGTGACTGCAACTTTGTATTTTAATACGACGAAAAAAAAGGGTGCGTGCGTTCGATTTCATGGATTTTTCTCGACTTCCTTCATATATTAAAACAATTTCTTCTGTGCCTACCTTACCTACGGTGGCAAAGCGGGGCGAATTCGCCAAGAGCGAGAGAGCGAGCTTTTATTGCGCTCCCGCTTTGCCCTAGCCTAACTTACACTAGACTTCATGAAATACTATCCTAATAACAATTATTATTATCCAAATGGCGCTACACCGGCCCCGTTGAAGGCCTGGAAGGCTTCAAACCATTGGCAGAAGCGCCCATTTGTGTATTGGCCTCCTGAACGTGGCTCCGCTGCTCGTCCTTAGCTCGACCACTCTGACCCTTCCGTCCTGCCCGGCGGTTGTTCCGACCACCCTTCCGAGGAGCCACTGTTGAGGGGGCAGGTTGTCCTCGGCGACGATGACGAGGTCGCCTTCCTTTATGTTTGGCTCCTCCTGGTGCCACTTGCATCTTATTTGCAATCCCAGCACATACTCCCGGGACCATCGCTGCCAGAACATTTGCCTGGCTGACGAGACAAGCCGCCATCGCTTTAAGCAGCTCAGACCCTCCTGGTCCGGGGTCCTGGGTGCTGGGGGTGCGATGAGCGGCCCGCCTGTCAGCAGGTGCCCGGGAGTCAGCGCGTCTCCGTTGCTTGGGTCTGGGCTTAGGGGTCCTAGCGGGCGCGAGTTGAGTACCGCCTCGATCCCGACCAGCAAGGTCTCCAGCTCCTCTGCGGTGAGGAGAGCGCTTCCGACTGCCCGTAGGAGTAGGCCCTTGGCAGACTTCACACCGGCTTCCCAAAGTCCGCCCATGTGCGTTGCTCGAGGCGGTATGAAGGCAAACTCGCACCCGCTTCTTGACGCGAATTCGCGTATCGCGTCCGCTTCCGCTTTTATTTTCTTCCGCAGTTCGCTGAAGTGGTGACTTGCTCCGACGAAATTTGTCGCGTTGTCGCAGTTCACGCGTTGCGGACATCCTCGACGACCGACGAACCTTTGGAATGCCAACAAGAAGGAATTAAATGAACCGCCTTGGACGCGAAACAGACAAATAACGCTATGTAGGACTTATAAGGGGGCCTTCCACGAATTTTCAGAGTCGTATAGACTGGGCCACAAAAATCAACGCCACATACTGAAAATGGGCGGAGAGCACGGAGCCGGTCTGCGGGTAAGTGGCCCATCATTTGGGTCTGATGTAGCGGCTTGCATTTAAAGCAACGAATACACGACCTAACTGTCGCCCTGCAGACCGCCTGAGCATTCACTATCCAAATGCGCTGTCTAAGGATACTCACGAGTGCTCGTGGGCCGGCATGAAAATTCGTTTTATGCAGATAGCGAACGTATGTCTGCACAAACTGCGAGCGTTTTGTCAATAACAAGGGAAACTTGGCATTATATGACATAGGAGCGTTAACTAGTCGCCCCCCAACTCGCAACAACGATAAAGAGCACCATGTCCCAGCCTCTTCATGGATGAAGGGATTCAAGCGCGGAAGACTGGGGCCTAACTTGGTGCCTTTACGAACCCTTTCAATATCTTCTTGAGATTCATTTTTCTGTGTTATTTCGACTATTTTTAGAAACGCCTCGTCGTATTCTACGGATGACGGAATTTTTCCAAAGTTGAGACTTTTGTCTTTGCATTTTCGGATGAAGCGGAACACGAAAACGAACACTCTTAGCAGTTTGAGGTGTGACGAGTATCCCTCGATTACATCCACTAAGTAATTTGGCTTGGCCGCGACGGTCAGTCCGACCGATTTCTTCCGACTTTCCATCTGTATCTCTTCTTCGGAAAGCTCGAAGTGTGGATTTCTGGGCCAGCTCTGGACCACTCTGGACCACTCTTGAATCTCCGCTACTCGGTTCGCAACGAATGTTGACAACGACGAAGGGTGGGATCTGATCCAATGAAGAGTAACTGAATCTGACCAGAATATCATTTTATCAATTGGAACCTTGAGCAGTGATTTGATTCGGTGACAAAGGTCTGCTAGAAGGTGAGCGGCACATAACTCAAGCCTTGGGAGCGTTTTCGTCTTGAGTGGCGCTACTTTCGACTTTGCAGTCAACAAGGAGACCTTGAAACCTTCTGCAGTCTTTCTACGGATATAGACGCATGAGAGCCATGGATGCGTCGGCAAAGGCATGTACTTGAATCGGTGACATGGGATCAGTATGCACAAATCGAGGCATGGTAATCTTCTCCAACTGACCCAAGGATTCTTTTAATAAGTTCCATGCTGTTTCCAAGTTCATTGGAATTGACTCATCCCAATCTAGCTTTTTGAGCCAAAGCTCCTGCAGTAGGATCTTTCCCTTAATTACTAAAGGACTTAACAAGCCAAGGGGGTCAAACAGCTTTGATGTCACCGATAATATGTTCCGTTTTGTCGCTCGGAGACCCATAACTGACGTGTCAATTTGGAACTTAAAGACGTCTTCGTGTGGCAGCCACGATATTCCTAACGCCTTAGTTGACTCTGAGTCAGAGATCGTTATCGGTTTAACTGTGTTCTCGGATGCGGTGACCTCAGGTGAGTTCGAAAACCATTTAGTCAATTCAAACCCAGCGGTTTGAAGAACCTGAGCCACATCAGACTTAATTGTCTTTAATTCCTCTACGCAACCAGCACCAGTCAACATGTCATCGACATAGAAGTCGGAGTCAATAACTTCAGCAGCTTTAGGGAATGAGAGTTTTGCAGACTCACTCAACCTCTTCAAACACCGAATAGCCAAAAATGGGGCTGGTCCAGTCCCATATGTTACGGTGTTGAGCTGGTATATTCTCAAGGACTCAGACGGGTCTCTTCTCCACACTATGAGCTGGAATTGTCTATCCGCATCAGCGACCCAGACTTGGCGATACATCTTCTTGACATCGGCTGTCAAGGCGTACCTGTGTAGTCTGAATCGGAGCAATGTCGAATACAGCTCATCCTGTATCGTAGGACCGACCATCAATATGTCGTTCAAGGCCACCTGAGAGGACGTTTTACAAGACGCATCGAAAACGACGCGGAGCTTGGTCGACGTGCTTTGAGGCCTCAACACACACTGATGTGGAATGAAATAATGTGGAGTTTTGGGGATTGTGTTGTCTGTGGTAGACATGTGGCCCAAGGAGAGGTACTCTTCCATGAACTCCAAGTACATTTTCTGCAACTCGGGGTCACGAGACAATCTTTTTTCAAGCGATAAAAACCGCCGTTTAGCCACTTCAAAGGAGTTGCCTAAGATACTGGGATCTGATTTGAACGGCAGTCTTACTTCAAACCGACCTGAAGGCACGACCTGAGTAGTCCTTCTATAATGCTTCTGTTCAGGAGATAAAGACTTTTTAGAAGACGGCAATTCTTCCAGTGACCAAAACTTTTTTAATGTATTGTCGATGTGGATCACTGACTCTTCTCGACAACTCAAACAATTCCTAGCTTCTTGGGTGGCAGTCACCTTTGGAGTGTATCTGCCCGACACAATCCAGCCGAGAAGCGTTTTCTGCAGAGTTGGATAGTCAGGACCTTGTCGAATCTGACCAACAGATAAAAGTTCGAAAAATGTTTCTGCACCTATCAACATATCTATCTTCTGTGGCTTGAAGAAATATGGGTCTGCAAGTGGTTAGTTCTTCGGGATTTTCCAGTCACTCACGTTAAGTGTCTGATGAGGGTGATACCCCGAAATGGACTTTAGAATCCAGAAATCAACCGAAAACTCACTACCAGTAATTCGCGACTTCACCACCGTGTGTATCTTTTTCTTGACTTGTGAATTGGATTCACCAATACCAAGCAAGTTGATACACGACTCCTCCCTACGGATCTGTAAGCGCTGTGCTAAGTCCTCAGTTATAAAATTGGTTTGAGACCCCGAGTCAAGCAGAGCTCGGGCCAAAACATGTTCACCATTATTTGTTCGGACGCTTACGATCGACGTAGCCAGAATAACTCTATCCATAGCTATCGCATGGAGAGCATGCGAAGTGGAAGGTTGATTCTGATTGGGAGAAGGAGAAGAATTCTCTGGGGGTGATGGTAACGCTAGACTTTTATTCGCCACTGTGTACCTATGCAATAAGGTATGGTGTGAGCAGCCACACACTCGACACTTCTTTGCCCTGCATCGTACTACAGAGTGGCCTGGCTGCAGACAATTGATGCACAAGGATGCAGTTTTTGCGAATTCGAACCTTTGCATTACTGCCAGCCGACCAAATGTACTGCAATCTGTCAACAAATGGCCTTTCGCATTGCAGTAGCTGCATTGTTGGTTTTTGGTATTCGTGGTGGAACACGCGAATGAGCTCCGATTATGCGGCTTGCTTGGCACAGCCTTCTGCTCCTGCTTTGGTTTGTCCGAATTTTCGGCCGAAAGATGCTGATGTCTGCGATTAAGCAACTTTTCACAGTCCGTCCAAAGTGGCAGTTTGTCATAATCGAGCTGTTCTTCCCATTTCTCTTTGGCCACCGGATCGACTCTGCTCAAGACGAGATGAATAATCATCGCATTCGAGATCTTTTTATCATCGCCAATCGACAACAACGAACCATATATGTATGAGGCGGTATCGATAAGGTTTCTTAAGGACTATGCTGATTGCTGGGTCATTTTGGGAAGACTAAATAGGGCATCAATGTGATTTTTAAAGATCAGACAATCATTATCGTAGACTCGTTTTAAGCTAGCCATTGCTTTCTCGTAGCTTTCCCTAACTGTTCCCAACGCTTCACCGGAGAGACACGAAAGCAAATGGTTGAACTTTTCGATAATGCTTTGTTCATTGTGAACTAGAGTCTCAAATAAACCTATGAAGTTTTTAAAGTCCGAAAAGTTGCCGCTGAACTGCGGCAGAGCTAACTTCGGAAGGCGAGCACGAGTTGGGCCACCATAAGCTGGTACTGCCGGTATTGTCTCATCAGCTGTCTTTAATGCGCAAATGAGAGACATTAATTTTGCCTTTGTGACAATTGAGAGTTCTTCCAACTCGACTCCAAATTCATCGTCAATGTCTATATCTTCAATCTTCTCTTGAAGTTCGCGTGCCGTGTCAATGCTACCAAAGACTATACAATACCAAGATGTTGCATGAGGAACAAATTATTTTTCAATTTTCGTTTGACGCTTCATGGTACGGGCGCGCGGGGCTATTACTTCAATTCTTTTTTACGCTACCATTCCCTCCGAAAAGCTACTCGGCTTCGTCAATGCCTCGGTCTGCTTCGAGTCGGTGTGTCTCGAGAGAAAGAATACAAAAACAAAATATGAATCGTCTGCGTGCCGAAACCGTAGGGCAGCGTGGTCGCTGATGTCTTTGGCGCGGCACAGTGGGGACTCAGCCGAAATAGTCAAAAAATTGTATTAGTGCTTTAGATAAATTTAATGTACGCATCTAATAAAGAATTTTCCAATCGAATTTTCAAGATAGTTTTAGTTTAGGAGATAAAGGCACTCAAAGTTAAACATTTTTTCAGTGTGAAAATATTTTATTATATTAAATATAATAACTAATTTAGCAAGCTGAGACGGCCAAAGGTCCCACTGTGCCGCTCCAAAGACATCGGCGATCCGCGACCACCGCTTCGACGGTGCTGAGGCTCGAGAGTCCAGAATTGCCGAACAGACGAAACCGATGGGCAGCGGGGTCGCGGTAGAGACGAAGTACAGGCGAAATGGGAATTGAAACCCCGCGCGCTCCCTCGTGCCTTTTGGGTTCTAATGTTAGGACCCGCCATAGAACAGCTTTTTGCTCGCTCATGCAACATCTTGGTATTGTATAGTCTTTGATGCTACGCATCAGCGTTACGAGTCTGCACTCGAGCTCCGTCAATACCAGCGGAATATCCCCCGCTTCTAAACGGTCCGCTAATAAACGAATGCCTTTGACACGGCAACTGCGCTTTTTCTTCAGCTCTTCAAGGACGATATTGTTGGCTTTTGAGGTCATATTGATTCTCAATACAAGCAACTGAAGGCGAAAGATCGTTTCTAATAATCGTATTTAATGCCGAGGCACTCAATGAAATAATGGGTAATTGTACCCAAACGAGGTGAAAAACCAATATACCCGACAAATTTAGGGTAGAGCGTCGCTTGGCTGGCGCGTACACGAAAACCACACAAGAATAGCAACGAACTGCACTGGTGACAAGCGAAAACGAAAAATTTCACCGCTGCAGTTCTGAAGAATGGATGTTGTGTATACGTATGCACCGACAACGATCGACGCTAAATTGATTTGCGAGGCACGACTTTGTCTTAATTGATAGTTGGATTCTACTGACATATAAATGAGTTATATGTGTAGTTATTGCGTCCAAGAGGGTTAGATGTACATATGTATATATGTATTAATATATATGCTCAACTCTAACCACAGCATGCAATCGAGCTCTACTATGTCATACGTATGTGCCAAGAATTGAAAGCGAGGTGCAATTGTTTCAGCACAAGACAATAATTGCGAGTTTTTTAATCTTTTCGTCTTCACTCGAGCTTTCAATTTTTTGCACAAATACCTCTTGGGAAGATAGGAAATTCCAGGTGCTGTACTCTCCTCTTCTTATACTGGATGCTCCACTTGGATCTTCTTGGGTAGATGGTATATGTGTATCTCCTTTTGTATATAGCTGCAGACAGGGTATTGCACGACCGACGCGGTGATTTTTAGTTTTGTTTGTTTAATTATTTGCACACACGTCGCGGTCAATTTGGTAATTTAGCTGCAGCTCATATGCATGTACATGTATGTAAATTAAATAACTGCGGTAGCGGATTGTGTTTTTAAAAAGTTTTTATTTTACTTCGAACTTCACTGATATAGATTTAAGTAGAGGGTCACAAAGGAATTCCGGGCAAAGGGATTGCGCGATCTTAATTTTTAGCTACACTTTGCGGTGTCGCTGCTGGATCAAGACTGACTTGAACTTTCTGATCTTTGCATCGTTGATCCCTTTCGGGAATCGTTTTTCTATAAACATTTCGTCATCTAAAGAGAGAACTGTAAAATGCCTAAAGTGCAGGATCTGCAGAAAGCCGGGAGTGAGATTGTTTATGAGAAGCCGACTGTGGGCAAACATTGGTTTTCCATTTAGGCGAGTGTCAAAGATTGGGATTGCGGCGGGGGCGCTTGAGATTGTACATCTTAGAAATCAATTAGGCGGAGGCCCAAGATTGAAATTGTTTTCGTTTTGGAAAGCCAAAGATTGTTTACAACTCGTATAAGAGCTCAATAGAATTGGGTACGTTAACACCCCCCATTCTTAAATGTTTCGTCCCGATACATTTTGAAGTTCTGATAGAGGTCTAATTTCTTCTGACAGTATTGTTGCTTTCCACTATTTCTTCTGACGGTATTCTTATTGATTTAATAAGTACAAATTTGGTTAATTTATAGCCGAAGTAAAATAACATTATCAATATCAAAATGATTAAAAATAATGTTGTTAATGGTAAGGCCGTATTACCTAATGTTATAAGGGGATTTAAAATATTAACATTATCAAAAGAAAATTGCTTATCATTCGATTGTATATAATCAACTAATTCAAAATCGCTATATCCATGATGCGATATATATCTTAGAATTTTACCCTTATCATTTATGTGGGTTATATTATTTATTACAATTGTGTTGTTGAATATACGGAGATACGATCCTAACAAAGTAGTATTGTCTTCGATATTTTTGCCTGAAACTAATATGGCACCATCCTGAATGATGTCTATTTCTTTGTTTTTTCCCCTTTTTTTAGTGCAGTTGGCTTTAAAGCCATTAAGTAAATTGGTGAAACAGGTATTCTTTAAATTTATTTGTGCGTAATTGTTAAAAGTTTCACTTTTAAAATTATTCATTAAATAGTATTTCTCCTTAAATCCACAACCTTTTTCACTTATGTATAACTAACATTCCATCATTTTGTGAGATGGCTCTTGCATGGTAAAACTTGCAAATATCTTTAATTTGAGGATATTTTATGTAAATGATTATTAAATCTGCATTTCGAATTATTTTAACCGTTGCTATGTCCAGCAGATCAGACAGTTCAACAGGATGTTTTTCATGCTTATAAATGTCCTCTATTTCGTTTTTATTTAAAATTTTTGTATTGAAAATGTTTACTTTTAAGAGGGTTATGGTATCAACTAATGTTGCGTGACCTTCCATCCATGGCCATAATTATTAGTTATAGATGGAATTATGAACGAGGGGGAACGTTGTGAGTTGCTGCGTACACCGCAACTCTACAGTTATACCCGATACTAAGTCAGTATGGCTCTCCTCCGGCAGGCGCCGCTAATATTAAACGACACGACAAAGAGTGCGTGCGAGAGAGACAGAAAATCAGTCTGAGCGTGACGTCGGGCGCTGCGTAGCCAATGCAAATTGATTTGTTCCTTTTGGCTACAAAAATTATCTGATCTGATCCAGATTCAGCAATCTGATAGATATGGTCGTTATCTATGATTCTGCGTTTTTAGTTTTCTCAAATCTGCAATATTGTGGATGCAACAGATTTTCGTCCTTTGTGTGGGCGGAAGGGGGTGGGGCGAAATTTTGAGATACACGTTTTATAGTGAGATCTAAGAGAAGTGCGGATTCCAAATTTGGTTACTCTAGCGTTGATAGTCTCTGAGATTTGTGAATATCCCCAGATTGCATCCTTTGCGGGGGCGGAAGGGGGTGTGGCGAAATTTTGAAACAAACTCGTCTCGGTCTGATATATTAGGAGTGTGGATACCAAATTTGGTTGCTCTAGCTTTTATAGTCTCTGAGATCTAGGCGCTAATGTTTTACTCTAAGGAAAGCCGCCTATGCTACGTGTGTGTTAGAGAGAGACAGGGCGAGAAAAAATGAAATTGTTTTCTTGATGCTGGCTATAATAATAATACGATCCAATTCAGATTCTGCAGTCTAAAAGATATGGTCATTCTCTACGATTCTGCGTTTTTTGTTTTCTCGTATCTTTAAAATTGTGGATGCCACAGATTTTCGCCCTTTGTGGGGGCGGAAGTGGGCGGGGCAAAGTTTTGAAATATTTTTGTAGCAGTGACATATCACAGAAGTCTGGATCCAAAACATCGTTGCTCTAGCTCTTATAGTCTTTGAGCATTAGGCGCTGAAGGGGACGGACAGACGGACGGACGGACAGACGGACAGACAGACATGGCTCAATCGACTCGGCTATTGATGCTGATCAAGAATATATATACTTTATGGGGTCGGAAACGATTCCTTCTGGACGTTACACACATCCACTTTTACCACAAATCTAATATACCCCAATACTCATTTTGAGTATCGGGTATAATTATGAATTATGAAGTCTAGTGTAAGTTAGGCTAGGGCAAAGCGGGAGCGCAATAAAAGCTCGCTCTCTCGCTCTTGGCGAATTCGCCCCGCTTTGCCACCGTAGGATAGCTAGAGTAAGAGATTTGAATTGTGAAGAAAATATAGTTGTTCGCCAACCTTGAAATAGATCGAGCGTATCAAGTTTTTCGCCCCGCCAAATAAATAATTTAAATTACAGCCACCCAAAGTTTTCGGTAACTGATTAGAAAAACTCTTCTAATTTTTCATGGCGCCCCCGGGTGGACTGTAAAGTGAATTATAGGCAACAAAAAACAAGTGACAGTGACACAAGAAATTGCAGTATACATATGCAAACATATTCGTTGCCCGCGTCGTGTGTGTGTGCAATCGGCAATCAATTTTTGTAAAATATCATCGCGTCGGTCGCGCCAACAATAATTTTTGTGCAATTCTGCTACCGCCGAGGGATGCCCTGCGAAAAAGACAGGAAAGTAGCAGTTGGATTCAAAAACCCAAAAGAGGAATCAGAGGTATTTGTGCAGAAATTGAAGGCTGAGCAAAAGACATTCAGATCTCTCTTTGAGGTGTCTTGTGCTGAAAACATTGCACATCGCCTTCAATTCTAGGCACAGACGTATGATACATATATAGTAGAGCTTGATTGCATGCATTTTGTTAGTAATTGCATAAATATAACTAAAAACATAAATACATACATACATATCGACCCAAACAGACATACATATGTGAACCGCTATTTGGACGCAACAGTTATATGTACATACATACATACATCTTTCGTTTACTGCAATCAGTAATCAGCAAGAACTATCGTTCTCGTTCAAAAATATAAAATTAAAAAAAAAAAAAAAATAATAATAAATAAATAAATAAAAACACAACCATTATGGCAGAAAAAAGTAAACCCACTCTTGAAGACTTAAAGATTAAGCTCAAAAGTAGAGTAAAAAGCATTCGCCGCTTAGAGCATCGATTAGATCAAGGGTCGATTCCTTTGCAATTACCGGAATTACAATGTAGATTAGATTGTTTGAATGCTTCAATTGAAAAGGCTAACCATTTGCAGGAGCAAATCGAGGATATAACAGGTGATGATGCATATGCAGCCGAGTTGGAAGAGCTGATAATTGTCACCAAAGGAAAGATAATGTCGCTTATCGCCGCCTTTGATGCAGCAAGCGAGACGAAGCCAGTGTCTTCTTCAGCCCCAACTCATGCTAGACTTCCGAAATTGGCATTACCCAAATTTAGTGGTAAACACTCGGAATTCAAAAATTTCATTAGCCTTTTTGAAAGACTAGTCCATAGCGACAACAGCATACCGGTGATCGAAAAATTTAATCATTTGATTTCGTGCCTCTCTGATGAAGCATTAGGAACAATAAAGGCGTTCCAAGTCACCGAGGCAAATTATGAAAAGGCCATGGCTGGCCTAAAACGAGTGTATGACAACGATTATTTGATTTTCACGTATAATATTTCCACATTGTTCAATCTGCCGAGAATGTCGCATCAATCTGCATCATCTCTAAGAACTCTAATCGATACTGTTTCGTCGATTTACGGATCGTTACTGTCGATCGGAGATGATACAACAATTTCGAATGCAATGCTCATTCATCTCGTTTTAAACAGAGTCGACCCAGTGACGAAACAAAAGTGGGATGAACAGCTTACTTATGAGAAGTTGCCGCTTTGGTCCGACTTTGAGAAAGTCTTGAATCGTCGATACCAGCATCTGTCTGCTGAAGAATCGACCAAGCCAAGGCAAGACAAAGTCATGCCAAGCAAACAACATAATCGCAGTTCATTTGCTTGTTCTTCCACTTCCACCAACAGTAGAACTCAGCAAACTTGTAGCTACTGCAATTCAGGAGACCATGTAGTGTCAAATTGCCCTTCATTTTCGCGTCTCTCGGTGATGCAAAGGTTTGAGTTTGCTAAGTCGGCATCCCTACGCATTAATTGTCTGCGAAAAGGCCACGTTGTTGTAAAATGCAAAGCCAATAAATGTCGAGTGTGCAGCCGCTCACATCATACATTATTGCATCGATACACAGTGTCGGCTAATAGTCTCGCGTTGCCACCACCCCAAGAGAGTCCTTCTCCTCCATCAAATCAGAATCAACCTTCCACGTCACATGTTTTGCATGCGACAGCGTTGGACAGGGTAATTCTGGCTACGTCGATCGTAAGCGTCCGAACTAAGAGCGGTGAACACATTCTGGCCAGAGCTCTGCTCGACTCTGGATCACAAACAAATTTCATTACCGAGGACCTCGCTAATCGCTTACAGATCCGTAGAGAGGAGTCCTGTATTAACTTGCTTGGAATTGGTGAATCTAATTCTCAAGTAAAGGATAAAATACACACAGTGGTGAAGTCGCGAATAAATGGTAGTGAGTTCTCCTTTGATTTTTGGATCCTGAAATCAATTTCAGGTTATCACCCTGACCAGTCAGTGAATGTGACTGACTGGCGAATCCCAGAGAACCTACCACTGGCAGACCCTTATTTCTACAAGCCACAAAGAATAGATATGTTAATTGGAGCAGAATAGTTCTTTGAATTATTAGCTGTTGGTCAAATTAAACAAGGTCCTGACTTTCCAACTCTTCAGAAAACCCTTCTTGGTTGGGTTGTGTCGGGAAAATATGTTTCCAGGAGTTCTGCTCCTCAAATTACAAACAGTTTGAGTTGCAGTGAAGAGTTGCTAGTATCCATCGATAGGACCTTGAAAAAGTTTTGGTCACTGGAAGAAATGCCATCTACCAAGAAAATTGCCACACCTGAGCACAAGCTATGTGAAGAACACTATCGTAAGACGACTCAGGTACTATCATCAGGTCGGTTCGAAGTAAGGCTCCCGTTTAAATCAGATCCAAATTGTTTAGGCAACTCCTTTGAGGTTGCGAAACGGCGGTTTTTGTCGCTTGAAAGACGATTGCATCGTGACCCTGAGTTGAAGAAAATGTACTTGGAATTCATGGAAGAGTACCTCTCCTTAGGTCATATGTCTCCTACTGACAATACGATTCCGTCTACTCCACACTACGTAATCCCTCATCAGTGTGTTCTGAGGCCCCAAAGTACGTCTACCAAGCTCCGAGTCGTGTTCGATGCTTCGTCCAAGACGTCCTCACAGGTGGCCTTAAATGACATTCTGATGGTGGGACCTACCATTCAAGAGGAATTATACTCGACACTGCTCCGTTTCCGTCTGCACAGGTTTGCCCTGACTGCTGATGTTAAAAAGATGTATCGCCAAGTGATGGTGAACGAAGCGGATCGGCAGTTTCAGCTCATAGTGTGGAGAAGAGACCCTTCTGAATCCTTGAGATTATACAAGCTCAACACTGTAACCTATGGGACTGGACCAGCCCCATTCTTAGCTATCCGGTGTTTGAAAAGGTTGAGTGAGTCTGCGAAGCTCTCATTCCCTAGAGCTGCTAACGTTATTGGGTCCGACTTTTACGTCGATGACTTGTTGACTGGTGCTGCATGCGTAGAGGAGCTAAGGGCAATTAAGTCCGAAGTGTCTCAGGTTCTTCAGACCGCAGGGTTTGAGTTGACTAAGTGGTTTTCAAACTCACCCGAGATCACCGCATCTGAGAGCACAGCCAAACCCATAACAATCTCGGATTCAGAGTCGACAAAGGCGTTAGGAATCTCATGGTTACCTACTGACGATGCCTTTAAGTTCAAAATTGACAATTCAGTTATGGGTCTCCGAGCGACAAAACGGAACATACTATCGGTGACATCAAAGTTGTTTGACCCCCTTAGTTTATTAAGTCCTATCGTTATAAAAGGCAAGATCCTATTGCAGGAGCTTTGGCTTAACAAACTAGATTGGGATGAGTCGATCCCGCTGCATTTGGAAACAGCGTGGAATAAGTTGAAAAATACACTATCTCAATTGGAAGACATATCCATATCTCGGTTTGTGTATTCCGATCCGATGTCACCGGTTCAAATACATGCCTTTGCTGACGCCTCCATGAGAGCGTATGGAGCGTGCGTCTATATACGTAGCAGAACTGCAGAAGGTTTAAAAGTATCATTGTTGACTTCGAAATCCAAAGTAGCGCCGCTCAAGACCAAAACGCTCCCAAGGCTTGAGTTATGTGCCGCTCACCTTCTCGCAGATCTCTGTCACAGAATCAAGCCCCTATTAAACGTGCCCATTGAACGAGTCGTTTATTGGTCGGATTCAGAGGTAACTCTCCATTGGATCCGGTCTCATCCATCGTCGTTGTCGACTTTCGTTTCAAATAGAGTGGCTGAGATTCAAGAGTGGTCAGATGATGCTACGTGGCGGCATGTACCCACGAAACAGAACCCAGCAGATATTGTCTCAAGAGGTTGTGACGTCGACGAAATCGTTCAGGCAATTTGGTTCGAAGGACCATCATTTCTGAAAGAGGAAGAAGAAAACTGGCCCAAGAACGCTCATTTCGAACACTCCGATGATCTTCAGCTGGAAAAGAGGAAGACTGCGGTCGGGCTGACCGCGGCTGTGCGAAGTTCGGAGCTGTTAGATGTCATCGAGGGATTCTCGTCACACCTCAAACTGCTTAGAGTGTTTGTGTATGTGTTCCGCTTTATAAGAAAATGTAAAGACCCAAGCCTAAAATTCGAAAAAACTATCTCACCGACCGAATACAATGAAGCCTTTTATAAAATTGTCGAAATCGTCCAGCATCACGAGTATCAAGGAGAAATCGAAAAGGTTAGGAAAGGATCTACAATTGGTCGTAGTCTTCAGCGGTTGAACCCATTCATCCATGAAGACACAGGGACTTGGTGTAACTTTTCGTTGTTGCGAGTGGGGGGGCGACTAGCTAAAGCTCCTATATCATACGATGCCAAGTTTCCTCTGCTTTTGACTAAGCGCTCGCAATTCGTGCGAAGCTATATTCGTCATCTGCACCATTCGAATTTTCATGTCGGCCCACGAGCACTTGTGAGCATCCTTCGACAGAGCGTGTGGATAGTGAACGCTCAGGAGGTCT
>NW_020825526.1:0-36181 GCF_003286085.1 Drosophila persimilis
TTGGAAATGGTCTTATATGATTAAATATTGTATGAGTGCCATTTCAACAATGTACCAGCATATAATCAAAGCGATTTATATGCAAATTCAATATTGCCAAAATATATAAATTCCATTCCACATGAACTCATGTGTTTGGTTTTATTTAATGTATATCACAAAAAACGCATACGAAATTGGATAAATTTTAAATTTGTTGTTAAAATACATAGTTTAAACACAATTAATATTGGTTTAAGCCTATATACGTGTGATAATATATTAAGTGCAAATAAAAAGATATTTTTGAACGAAAAAAAAAATGTATATAATAAATATATATATTTGTATAGAGAAAAATGCGAATGTGAATGCTATATAAAAATGGCCACAATCGTTTAAACAAATTATCATAAACTGTTGAAAAAATATTTTATTTTTTTTTTTTATTCAAAAGTATTATTGAGTTGTCAATATTTACATGTGAGCGTATGCGCACGAAACGAAAACATTATTCTGGTTGATCCTGCCGTAGTTATATGCTTGTCTCAAAGATTAAGCCATGCTGTCTAAGTACACACGAATTAAAAGTGAAACCGCAAAAGGCTCATTATATCAGTTATGGTTCCTTAGATCGTTAACAGTTACTTGGATAACTGTGGTAATTCTAGAGCTAATACATGCAATTAAAACACGGACCTTATGGGACGTGTGCTTTTATTAGGCTAAAACCAAGCGATCGTAAGATCGTTACATTGGTTGAACTCTAGATAACATGCAGATCGTATGGTCTGTACCGACGACAGATCTTTCAAATGTCTGCCCTATCAACTTTTGATGGTAGTATCTAGGACTACCATGGTTGCAACGGGTAACGGGGAATCAGGGTTCGATTCCGGAGAGGAGCCTGAGAAACGGCTACCACATCTAAGGAAGGCAGCAGGCGCGTAAATTACCCACTCCCAGCTCGGGGAGGTAGTGACGAAAAATAACAATACAGGACTCATATCCGAGGCCCTGTAATTGGAAGGAGTACACTTTAAATCCTTTAACAAGGACCAATTGGAGGGCAAGTCTGGTGCCAGCAGCCGCGGTAATTCCAGCTCCAATAGCGATATTAAAGTTGTTGCGGTTAAAACGTTCGTAGTTGAACTTGTGCTTCATACGGGTAGTACAACTTACAATTGTGGTTACTACTATACCTTTATGTATGTAAGCGTATTACCGGTGGAGTTCTTATATAATTAGTACTTGTATTTTTTTATATATTCCTCCTATTTAAAAACCTGCATTAGTGCTCTTCATCGAGTTTATTGTGGGCCGGTACAATTACTTTGAACAAATTAGAGTGCTTAAAGCAGGCTTCAAATGCCTGAATATTCTGTGCATGGGATAATGAAATAGACCTCTGTTCTGCTTTCATTGGTTTTCAGATCAAGAGGTAATGATTAATAGAAGCAGTTTGGGGCATTAGTATTACGACGCGAGAGGTGAAATTCTTGGACCGTCGTAAGACTAACTTAAGCGAAAGCATTTGCCAAGATGTTTTTCATTAATCAAGAACGAAAGAGTTAGAGGTTCGAAGTGCGATCAGATACCGCCCTAGTTCTAACCATAAACGATGCCAGCTAGCAATTGGGTGTAGCTACTTTTAATGGCTCTCTCAGTCGCTTCCGGGAAACCAAAGCTGTTGGGCTCCGGGGGAAGTATGGTTGCAAAGCTGAAACTAAATGAATTGACGGAAGGGGCACCCCACCAGGAGTGGAGCCTGCGGCTTAATTTTGACTCAACAGGGAAAGGAAACTTACCAGGTCCGAACATAAGTGTGTAAGACAGATTGTAGCTCTTTCTCGAATCTATGGGTGGTGGTGCATGGCCGTTCTTAGTTCGTGGAGTGATTTGTCTGGTTAATTCCGAATAACGAACGAGACTCAAATATATTAAATAGATATCTTCAGGATTATGGTGTTGAAGCTTATATAGCCTTCATTCATGGTGGCAGTAAAATGTTTATTGTGTTTTGAATGTGTTATATAAGTGGAGCCGTACCTGTTGGTTTGTCCCATTATAAGGACACTAGCTTCTTAAATGGACAAATTGCGTCTAGCAATAATGAGATTGAGCAATAACAGGTCTGTGATGCCCTTAGATGTCCTGGGCTGCACGGCGCGCTACAATGAAAGTATCAACGTGTATTTCCTAGACCGAGAGGTCCGGGTAAACCGCTGAACCACTTTCATGCTTGGATTGTGAACTGAAACTGTTCACATGAACTTGGAATTCCCAGTAAGTGTGAGTCATTAACTCGCATTGATTACGTCCCCTGCCCTTTGTACACACCGCCCGTCGCTACTACCGATTGAATTATTTAGTGAGGTCTCCGGACGTGATCACTGTGACGCCTTGCGTGTTACGGTTGTTTCGCAAAAGTTGACCGAACTTGATTATTAGAGGAAGTAAAAGTCGTAACAAGGTTTCCGTAGGTGAACCTGCGGAAGGATCATTATTGTATGTTTCTACCGTTAACAAAAATATTTATATATTGCCAATTTACCAAACAAAATATGTTTTTATAAAATCATAATTGTAAATAAAATATATTCAGTTGTATATATTATATGTTTATATTAATTATATTGCCAATATACTCATTTAGTAGTAGCTATACATATAACATTGTGTTCTATGTGTGTAGCAATTAATATATAAATACATATTGATGATATTATTACAATAATATTGATTTATAAAATCTGTGTGCATATGTACCATAGTATGCACGCGTTTGCGAATATGTATTGTCCATCATAGCTATGGGCATACATTGGTTAATGCAACAGCCTAAAAAGTACAATGTTGTACCTGATTTCAGGTTAATACTTTATATAAATTGATAATTATCAAACAAGCCAAAATACATATTATATTATTTAACAATATGGTAATATATCGCTTATATAAAACTAAGACATTTCGCAACATTCTTTTAGGATAAAACTAAAATTTATTGAAGGAATTGATATATGCCAGTAAAATGGTGTATTTTAATTTCTTTCAATAAAGACATATCTGACAAATAAATGAATAAACAAATTTTAATCACTCTAAGCGGTGGATCACTCGGCTCATGGGTCGATGAAGAACGCAGCAAACTGTGCGTCATCGTGTGAACTGCAGGACACATGAACATCGACATTTTGAACGCATATCGCAGTCCATGCTGTTTGGTACTTTAATTAATTTTATAGTGCTGCTTGGACTACATATGGTTGAGGGTTGTAAGACTATGCTAAATAAGTTGTTTAAAAATTTTACGAAATTTTTAAGCATATTGTATATTATTGGATATATATATATATATATATTCATAATATTGATATTAAATGGAAACGCATTATCTCTCATTGTTGTATATATTTGTGTGAGAAGAACGAAGAAAAATATATATTTTTTTGTCCTTTTTGAATCAAATAATACTGAGGAATGTCTAGCATAAAAAAATAATTAAAGTTTTTTCATCTAGAATTGCCTCTTATTAATGTTTCGAAAGGAAATTTTGTTGTAAATATAAATATTTAATATTCTTCGTGATATTCGTTATAAAATACGAATATTATAATGATTTCATTATGAGAACGCTCTATATATAATAATATAGTGTAATTATCATTATAAATTTTAATATACGTATATACAACCTCAACTCATATGGGACTACCCCCTGAATTTAAGCATATTAATTAGGGGAGGAAAAGAAACTAACCAGGATTTTCTTAGTAGCGGCGAGCGAAAAGAAATCAGTTCAGCACTAAGTCACTTTGTCTATATGGCAAACGTGAGATGCAGTGTATGGAGCGTCAATATTCTAGTATGAGAAATTAACGATTTAAGTCCTTCTTAAATGAGGCCATTTACCCATAGAGGGTGCCAGGCCCGTATAACGTTAATGATTACTAGATGATGTTTCCAAAGAGTCGTGTTGCTTGATAGTGCAGCACTAAGTGGGTGGTAAACTCCATCTAAAACTAAATATAACCATGAGACCGATAGTAAACAAGTACCGTGAGGGAAAGTTGAAAAGAACTCTGAATAGAGAGTTAAACAGTACGTGAAACTGCTTAGAGGTTAAGCCCGATGAACCTGAATATCCGTTATGGAAAATTCATCATTAAAGTTGTAATATTTTAACAATATTATAATAATAGTGTGCATTTTTTCCATATAAGGACATTGTAATCTATTAGCATATAACAAATTTATCATAAAATATGACTTATAGTTTATTCAAATTATTATGCTTGCATTTTAACATAGAATAAATGTCATTAATTTGATAAAGTGTTGATAAATTAAAATTAATACAGTGCGTTAATTTTTCGAAATTATATAATGGCATAATTATCATTGATTTTTGTGTTTATTATATGCATTTGTATGATTAACAATGCGAAAGATTCAGGATACCTTCGGGACCCGTCTTGAAACACGGACCAAGGAGTCTAACATATGTGCAAGTTATTGGGAGATAAACCTAATAGCGTAATTAACTTGACTAATAATGGGATTAGTTTTTTAACTATTTATAGATAATTAACACAATCCCGGGGCGTTCTATATAGTTATGTATAATAATATTTATATTATTTATGCCTCTAACTGGAACGTACCTTGAGCATATATGCTGTGACCCGAAAGATGGTGAACTATACTTGATCAGGTTGAAGTCAGGGGAAACCCTGATGGAAGACCGAAACAGTTCTGACGTGCAAATCGATTGTCAGAATTGAGTATAGGGGCGAAAGACCAATCGAACCATCTAGTAGCTGGTTCCTTCCGAAGTTTCCCTCAGGATAGCTGGTGCATTTTAATGTTATATAAAATAATCTTATCTGGTAAAGCGAATGATTAGAGGCCTTAGGGTCGAAACGATCTTAACCTATTCTCAAACTTTAAATGGGTAAGAACCTTAACTTTCTTGATATGAAGTTTAAGGTTATGATATAATGTGCCCAGTGGGCCACTTTTGGTAAGCAGAACTGGCGCTGTGGGATGAACCAAACGTAATGTTACGGTGCCCAAATTAACAACTCATGCAGAAACCATGAAAGGCGTTGGTTGCTTAAAACAGCAGGACGGTGATCATGGAAGTCGAAATCCGCTAAGGAGTGTGTAACAACTCACCTGCCGAAGCAACTAGCCCTTAAAATGGATGGCGCTTAAGTTGTATACCTATACATTACCGCTAAAGTAGATGATTTATATTACTTGTGATATAAATTTTGAAACTTTAGTGAGTAGGAAGGTACAATGGTATGCGTAGAAGTGTTTGGCGTAAGCCTTCATGGAGCTGCCATTGGCACAGATCTTGGTGGTAGTAGCAAATAATCGAATGAGACCTTGGAGGACTGAAGTGGAGAAGGGTTTCGTGTGAACAGTGGTTGATCACGAGTTAGTCGGTCCTAAGTTCAAGGCGAAAGCCGAAAATTTTCAAGTAAAAAATCAGTGAGTAATATTGTCAAATCTTTTATGATTTTTAAATACTTGAATAATTTTGAACGAAAGGGAATACGGTTCCAATTCCGTAACCTGTTGAGTATCCGTTTGTTATTAAATATGGGCCTCGTGCTCATCCTGGCAACAGGAACGACCATAAAGAAGCCGTCGAGAGATATCGGAAGAGTTTTCTTTTCTGTTTTATAGCCGTACTACCATGGAAGTCTTTCGCAGAGAGATATGGTAGATGGGCTAGAAGAGCATGACATATACTGTTGTGTCGATATTTTCTCCTCGGACCTTGAAAATTTATGGTGGGGACACGCAAACTTCTCAACAGGCCGTACCAATATCCGCAGCTGGTCTCCAAGGTGAAGAGTCTCTAGTCGATAGAATAATGTAGGTAAGGGAAGTCGGCAAATTAGATCCGTAACTTCGGGATAAGGATTGGCTCTGAAGATTGAGATAGTCGGGCTTGATTGGGAAACAATAACATGGTTTATGTGCTCGTTCTGGGTAAATAGAGTTTCTATCATTTATGGTAGTTACTTGTTCCCCGGATAGTTTAGTTACGTAGCCAATTGTGGAACTTTCTTGCTAAAATTTTTAAGAATACTAATTGGGTTAAACCAGTTAGTTCTTATTAATTATAACGATTATCAATTAACAATCAATTCAGAACTGGCACGGACTTGGGGAATCCGACTGTCTAATTAAAACAAAGCATTGTGATGGCCCTAGCGGGTGTTGACACAATGTGATTTCTGCCCAGTGCTCTGAATGTCAAAGTGAAGAAATTCAAGTAAGCGCGAACCAAATCCCTACGGTCTCTAGCCTAGGGGCCCAATCTGAACATAGTGCACAGGTTAACCCAAACAGTGGTTACCAATGCACGATATGTGAATCGTCTTTCCGTAGCAAAAGCGGACTAGGCGTTCACATGTCACGTCGGCACAAGGACGAGTTTGATCAACTTCGTCTGCGTACCGACCGTAAGGCACAATGGAGTGAGGAAGAGTTGAGTATGATGGCAAGAAAAGAGATCGAGCTCGCAGCAAATGGAGAAAGATATCTAAATAAGAAGCTAGCGGAAGTATTTACGAACCGTAGCGTCGACGCTATCAAGAAATGTCGACAGAGGGAGAGATATAAGACCAAAATCGAACAGCTAAAGGGTCAAGCTGTTCCTCTCCCAGAAGCATTAGAATCTGAAACCATACAGCGCCGCCCTAGTATACGCGAGCGAGATCTCCTAGTAACGCCACCTAACACTCTCGGAACCACTCCAACCGAACTGTCGAACAGTGAAATCCTGGCAGTACTACAGGGGTACCCACCTGTAGTATGCAATGACCAATGGAGAGTTGAGGTTTTGCAATCCATCGTAGATGGTGCGCAGGCCTCGGGTAAGGAAATTACTCTTCAGCGCTTGTCTACTTACCTTATGGAAGTATTTCCCTCACAGAATGACCGCCCCATTCAAACGAGACCTCCACGGAGACCTCGTAATAGGAGACAAGGTAGGAGACAGCAGTACGCCTTAACACAGCGGAACTGGGACAAGCACAAAGGTCGTTGTATAAAAGCCATTTTGGATGGAACTGAGGGGACAGCAACTATGCCAAGTCAAGGTATCATGGGGTCCTATTGGAGACAAGTCATGACACAAACAAGCCCAACATATAGTGGTACGAACACCACGTTCCGGACGGAACACCCACTTGAAGGGGTTTGGTCCCCGATAACACTAGGGGACCTAAGGGTACACAGAGTGTCATTGACGAAATCTCCAGGACCTGATGGAATTACTCCAAGAACTGTCAGGAGTATTCCGTCAGGAGTTATGCTTCGCATAATGAACCTGATACTTTGGTGCGGAAAGTTGCCTGTCTCCATCCGACAGGCACGAACCATCTTCATTCCGAAGGTGGGGAATGCTTCTCGACCGCAAGACTTTCGTCCAATTACGGTACAATCTGTTATGGTAAGGATTTTAAATGCCATTTTGGCTTCCCGGTTGACCTCATCAGTCGACTGGGATCCGCGTCAGCGAGGTTTCCTTCCAACCGACGGATGTGCCGATAATACGACGATAGTCGACTTAATCTTAAGGGATCACCATAAACGTTGTAAATCACTTTATATCGCAACTTTAGATATAAGCAAAGCATTTGACTCGGTGTCTCATGCAGCAGTTAGCGCCACTCTAACTGCATATGGTGCCCCTAAAGAATTCGTTGACTACGTACAAAATTCGTACGAGGTCTGTGGCACAACGCTCAATGGGGACGGATGGAGATCAGAGGAATTCATACCTGCTCGAGGTGTCAGACAGGGTGACCCGCTATCTCCCATAATATTCAACTTGATCGTCGATCAGTTGCTTAGGTCCTACCCCAATGAGATTGGTGCCACAATCGGTGATCACACAACAAACGCGGCCGCGTTCGCAGATGATATTGTCTTATTTGCGGAAACTCGTTTAGGCCTTCAAACAATGCTAGACACGACTGTCGATTTTCTATCTTCAGTCGGGCTTACCCTTAACTCGGATAAATGTTTTACAGTTGGAATAAAGGGGCAACCGAAACAGAAGTGTACTGTGGTCATCCCAGAGACCTTCCGTATCGGTTCGCGCTCGTGTCCTGCATTGAAGCGCACAGACGAGTGGAAGTATTTAGGCATAACATTCACTGCACAAGGGAGGACCAGGTACAGTCCAGCCGACGACCTAGGTCCGAAGCTGTTGAGGCTGACAAGGTCCCCCCTAAAACCACAACAGAAATTGTTCGCACTCAGAACAGTTCTTATCCCACAACTTTACCATAAGCTGACCCTAGGTAGTGTGATGATAGGTGTTCTGAGAAAGTGTGACATACTGGTACGTTCGACCGTAAGGAAGTGGTTAGGGCTTCCTCTGGACGTGTCAACTGCATTCTTCCATGCTCCTCATACTTATGGGGGCCTCGGAATCCCTTCAGTTCGTTGGGTAGCGCCAATGCTACGTATGAAAAGATTGAGCAATATTAAGTGGGCCCACCTCGCGCAATCCGAGGCGGCCAGCTCATTTCTTACCGACGAATTGAATAAGGCCCGGGGTAGAACTCTGGCTGGACTGAATGAGTTGACATCGCGTACAGAGATCGAAACGTACTGGGCGAACAGGTTGTATATGTCTGTTGATGGTCGCGGCTTACGTGAAGCGGGACTTTTTCGTCCCCAACACGGCTGGGTGTGTCAGCCCACGCGTTTGCTAACAGGTCAAGATTACCGAAACAGTATCAAGCTGCGAATAAATGCCCTACCATCGAGGTCTCGTACCACGAGGGGCAGAAATGAATTGGAACGGCAATGTCGTGCAGGTTGTGATGCTCCCGAAACAACAAACCACATCCTGCAGAATTGTTACCGTACGCATGGGAGGCGGGTAGCAAGACATAACTGTGTAGTCAATAACCTTAAGAGGATTCTTGAGGAGAAGGGCCACACAGTACACGTCGAACCAAGTTTGCAGCTGGAAACCTCGGTAAGTAAACCAGACCTGGTGTGTATCCGTGACAATCACGCTTGCGTGATTGATGCGCAGATTATAACGGATGGACTGTTTCTCGACGATGTGCACCATCGCAAAGTTGAGAAATATAAAAGACCGGAAGTTATATCTGCACTGCGGAGAGAATTCGGAGTGTCGGGCAACGTCGAAGTCCTATCCGCGACGTTAAACTGGCGTGGGATCTGGAGCAATCAATCCGTTAGAAGATTGATAGCAAAGGGTCTCATCTCATCCGGTGACAGCAATGTCATTAGCGCCAGAGTGGTAACAGGCGGACTATATTGCTTCAGACAGTTCATGTATCTCGCAGGTTACACTCGAGATTGGACTTAGCCTATACACTATGTTGGAGAGAAGACGCTTGCTACCTAGGCAAAATGTGAAATTAGGTATAAACATCGTGGTTGTAAAACTTGAGGTGGGTTTTTAGTACGTATGCGTGATTACTTCGTAATCATGAATCGTGCATGCTAGTGGGGTTTGGCCTCCACTAGTATCTTTGAAGATTTTCCTTCCTCAGCGATCAAAAAAAAAAAAAAAAAAAAAAAAATAGCCAAATGCCTCGTCATCTAATTAGTGACGCGCATGAATGGATTAACGAGATTCCTACTGTCCCTATCTACTATCTAGCGAAACCACAGCCAAGGGAACGGGCTTGGAATAATTAGCGGGGAAAGAAGACCCTTTTGAGCTTGACTCTAATCTGGCAGTGTAAGGAGACATAAGAGGTGTAGCATAAGTGGGAGATATTAGATTTCGGTTTGGTATCGACAATGAAATACCACTACTCTTATTGTTTCCTTACTTACTTGATTAAATGGAACGTGTATCATTTCCTAGCCATTATACGGATATATTTATTATATCTTATGGTATTGGGTTTTGATGCAAGCTTCTTGATCAAAGTATCACGAGTTTGTTATATAATCGCAAACAAATTCTTTAATGAGAAAATGCATTTATGTATTTTCAATTTGAAAATTTGGTATAACTCCAATTACTCAGGTATGATCCAATTCAAGGACATTGCCAGGTAGGGAGTTTGACTGGGGCGGTACATCTCTCAAATAATAACGGAGGTGTCCCAAGGCCAGCTCAGTGCGGACAGAAACCACACATAGAGCAAAAGGGCAAATGCTGACTTGATCTCGGTGTTCAGTACACACAGGGACAGCAAAAGCTCGGCCTATCGATCCTTTTGGTTTAAAGAGTTTTTAACAAGAGGTGTCAGAAAAGTTACCATAGGGATAACTGGCTTGTGGCGGCCAAGCGTTCATAGCGACGTCGCTTTTTGATCCTTCGATGTCGGCTCTTCCTATCATTGTGAAGCAAAATTCACCAAGCGTTGGATTGTTCACCCATGCAAGGGAACGTGAGCTGGGTTTAGACCGTCGTGAGACAGGTTAGTTTTACCCTACTAATGACAAAACGTTGTTGCGACAGCATTCCTGCGTAGTACGAGAGGAACCGCAGGTACGGACCAATGGCACAATACTTGTTCGAGCGAACAGTGGTATGACGCTACGTCCGTTGGATTATGCCTGAACGCCTCTAAGGTCGTATCCGTGCTGGACTGCAATGATAAATAAGGGGCAATTTGCATTGTATGGCTTCTAAACCATTAAAAGTTTATAATTTATTTTATAAACGACAATGGATGTGATGCCAATGTAATTTGTAACATAGTAAATTGGGAGGATCATCGATCACCTGATGCCGCGCTAGTTGCATATAAAAACATTATTTAATACAATGACAAAGCCTAGAATCAATTGTAAACGACTTTTGTAACAGGCAAGGTGTTGTAAGTGGTTGAGCAGCTGCCATACTGCGATCCACTGAAGCTTATCCTTTGCTTGATGATTCGATATATATAAATTTATTCTTTATATATGAAAATTATTTTTATATATTTATATGAATATATACCTATAAATGGTAATATATATATATATATATTAAAAAGAATATATTTTATATAAATATGGATAAATTATTTATCCTATATAAATTACGTTGGCTTGAATATGAATATAATGTTATATTATAAGTTTGTTATACTTAATTACATATGAAATGATACTTATAAAAATTGTATTATGTAAACACACGAAACATAGTGTATATGCATATGTGCAAATGTGAATGTATATATGAAATAATATGAATGCAAAAAGCATGGAGTGATCGTATGTGGAACTTGGAAGTATTTCTAATATTGGAATTTAATGATATGTGATATGAATGCAAGAATTAAATACTTTGGTATATAAAATGTGATAATATTATATGTTATATTATAACATGAGCATGATTTGATTATGAATTAGGTTTTATATGGATATGGATATGGATATGGGAATGTTTCTCATATATAATATAACATTATAGCATAATCATAATGCGATTATAAATATAGAAAATATAAAAATGTATTTAATATAAATAGATATATTACGTGTATATGTGAAATTAAAGCAAAGATACCAGCTGATATGATATCTTTCATGTAAATGAATGATGAATGTAATGAAAAATAATTAATTTAATTTCATATGATATGGGGAACATACTAAGTCGGCAATGTCTGTTTATTTTATATGCGTATATATATTTTTCTTAATATATATGAATAATTTTGAAGTGATAGTATAATATTTTGTATTAAAATACGAAAAGAAACTATTTTTAAAAGGTACTCTCAAGTAAAAATACCTGATTTGCGGAAAGCGTGGCAGAAAACCTATATAGGGAGTGGTAGTCTCGTGCATGGTATATTTCATATGAAAATTTTATAATGAAAAATTATTAATTTATTTCATATGATATGGGGAATATACTTAGCCGGCAATGTCTGTGTATTTTATATGAATATATATATATTTCTTAGTATATATGAATAATTTTGAAGTGATAGTATTGTATTTTTTATTAAAATACGAAAAGAAACTATTGTTAAGAGGCACTCTCAAGTAAAAATACCCGATTTGCGGAAAGCGTGGCAGAAAACCTATATAGGGAGTGGTAGTCTCGTGCATGGTATATTTCATATGAAAATTTTATAATGAAAAATTATTAATTTATTTCATATGATATGGGGAATATACTTAGCCGGCAATGTCTGTGTGTTTTATATGAATATATATATATTTCTTAGTATATATGAATAATTTTGAAGTGATAGTATTGTATTTTTTATTAAAATACGAAAAGAAACTATTGTTAAGAGGCACTCTCAAGTAAAAATACCCGATTTGCGGAAAGCGTGGCATAAAACCTATATAGGGAGTGGTAGTCTCGTGCATGGTATATTTCATATGAAAATTTTATAATGAAAAATTATTAATTTATTTCATATGATATGGGGAATATACTTAGCCGGCAATGTCTGTGTGTTTTATATGAATATATATATATTTCTTAGTATATATGAATAATTTTGAAGTGATAGTATTGTATTTTTTATTAAAATACGAAAAGAAACTATTGTTAAGAGGCACTCTCAAGTAAAAATACCCGATTTGCGGAAAGCGTGGCATAAAACCTATATAGGGAGTGGTAGTCTCGTGCATGGTATATTTCATATGAAAATTTTATAATGAAAAATTATTAATTTATTTCATATGATATGGGGAATATACTTAGCCGGCAATGTCTGTGTATTTTATATGAATATATATATATTTCTTAATATATATGAATAATTTTGAAGTGATAGTATTGTATTTTTTATTAAAATACGAAAAGAAACTATTGTTAAGAGGCACTCTAAAGCAAAAATACCCGATTTGCGGAAAGCGTGGCAGAAAACCTATACATGATGGACAGTTGATGTCCATCGGTATTGTATACAATATTTGGTACAGTATTGTATATAATATTATTATATGTTGTCATTATACTCAAAGTAGTGTTTAATAGGAGATATTTGTTTTCAAATTGATCTTAATAAAGATAATATAGTGAAACTAACCAAGATATATACTATTTAGTATATATCATTTCTGTTTCGAATTATTATCGTGAATTTTTGGAAATGGTCTTATATGATTAAATATTGTATGAGTGCCATTTCAACAATGTACCAGCATATATAATCAAAGCGATTTATATGCAAATTCAAATATTGCCAAAATATATAAATTCCATTCCACATGAACTCATGTGTTTGGTTTTATTTAATGTATATCACAAAAAACGCATACGAAATTGGATAAATTTTAAATTTGTTGTTAAAATACATAGTTTAAACACAATTAATATTGGTTTAAGCCTATATACGTGTGATAATATATTAAGTGCAAATAAAAAGATATTTTTGAACGAAAAAAAAATGTATATAATAAAATATATATATTTGTATAGAGAAAAATGGCGAATGTGAATGCTATATAAAAATGGCCACAATCGTTTAACAAATTCTCATAAACTGTTGATAAAAAATATTTATTTATTTTTTTTTTTTATTCAAAAGTATTATTGAGTTGTCAAATATTTACATATGTGAGCGTATGCGCACGAAACGAAAACATTATTCTGGTTGATCCTGCCAGTAGTTATATGCTTGTCTCAAAGATTAAGCCATGCATGTCTAAGTACACACGAATTAAAAGTGAAACCGCAAAAGGCTCATTATATCAGTTATGGTTCCTTAGATCGTTAACAGTTACTTGGATAACTGTGGTAATTCTAGAGCTAATACATGCAATTAAAACACGGACCTTATGGGACGTGTGCTTTTATTAGGCTAAAACCAAGCGATCGTAAGATCGTTACATTGGTTGAACTCTAGATAACATGCAGATCGTATGGTCTTGTACCGACGACAGATCTTTCAAATGTCTGCCCTATCAACTTTTGATGGTAGTATCTAGGACTACCATGGTTGCAACGGGTAACGGGGAATCAGGGTTCGATTCCGGAGAGGGAGCCTGAGAAACGGCTACCACATCTAAGGAAGGCAGCAGGCGCGTAAATTACCCACTCCCAGCTCGGGGAGGTAGTGACGAAAAATAACAATACAGGACTCATATCCGAGGCCCTGTAATTGGAATGAGTACACTTTAAATCCTTTAACAAGGACCAATTGGAGGGCAAGTCTGGTGCCAGCAGCCGCGGTAATTCCAGCTCCAATAGCGTATATTAAAGTTGTTGCGGTTAAAACGTTCGTAGTTGAACTTGTGCTTCATACGGGTAGTACAACTTACAATTGTGGTTACTACTATACCTTTATGTATGTAAGCGTATTACCGGTGGAGTTCTTATATATAATTAAGTACTTGTATTTTTTTATATATTCCTCCTATTTAAAAACCTGCATTAGTGCTCTTCATCGAGTGTTATTGTGGGCCGGTACAATTACTTTGAACAAATTAGAGTGCTTAAAGCAGGCTTCAAATGCCTGAATATTCTGTGCATGGGATAATGAAATAAGACCTCTGTTCTGCTTTCATTGGTTTTCAGATCAAGAGGTAATGATTAATAGAAGCAGTTTGGGGGCATTAGTATTACGACGCGAGAGGTGAAATTCTTGGACCGTCGTAAGACTAACTTAAGCGAAAGCATTTGCCAAAGATGTTTTCATTAATCAAGAACGAAAGTTAGAGGTTCGAAGGCGATCAGATACCGCCCTAGTTCTAACCATAAACGATGCCAGCTAGCAATTGGGTGTAGCTACTTTTATGGCTCTCTCAGTCGCTTCCCGGGAAACCAAAGCTTTTGGGCTCCGGGGGAAGTATGGTTGCAAAGCTGAAACTTAAAGGAATTGACGGAAGGGCACCACCAGGAGTGGAGCCTGCGGCTTAATTTGACTCAACACGGGAAAACTTACCAGGTCCGAACATAAGTGTGTAAGACAGATTGATAGCTCTTTCTCGAATCTATGGGTGGTGGTGCATGGCCGTTCTTAGTTCGTGGAGTGATTTGTCTGGTTAATTCCGATAACGAACGAGACTCAAATATATTAAATAGATATCTTCAGGATTATGGTGTTGAAGCTTATATAGCCTTCATTCATGGTGGCAGTAAAATGTTTATTGTGTTTGAATGTGTTTATATAAGTGGAGCCGTACCTGTTGGTTTGTCCCATTATAAGGACACTAGCTTCTTAAATGGACAAATTGCGTCTAGCAATAATGAGATTGAGCAATAACAGGTCTGTGATGCCCTTAGATGTCCTGGGCTGCACGCGCGCTACAATGAAAGTATCAACGTGTATTTCCTAGACCGAGAGGTCCGGGTAAACCGCTGAACCACTTTCATGCTTGGGATTGTGAACTGAAACTGTTCACATGAACTTGGAATTCCCAGTAAGTGTGAGTCATTAACTCGCATTGATTACGTCCCTGCCCTTTGTACACACCGCCCGTCGCTACTACCGATTGAATTATTTAGTGAGGTCTCCGGACGTGATCACTGTGACGCCTTGCGTGTTACGGTTGTTTCGCAAAAGTTGACCGAACTTGATTATTTAGAGGAAGTAAAAGTCGTAACAAGGTTTCCGTAGGTGAACCTGCGGAAGGATCATTATTGTATGTTTCTACCGTTAACAAAAATATTTATATATTGCCAATTTACCAAACAAAATATGTTTTTATAAAATCATAATTGTAAAATAAAATATATTCAGTTGTATATATTATATGTTTATATTAATTATATTGCCAATATACTCATTTAGTAGTAGCTATACATATAACATTGTGTTCTATGTGTGTAGCAATTAATATATAAATACATATTGATGATATTATTACAATAATATTGATTTATAAAATCTGTGTGCATATGTACCATAGTATGCACGCGTTGCGAATATGTATTGTCCATCATAGCTATGGGCATACATTGGTTAATGCAACAGCCTAAAAAGTACAATGTTGTACCTGATTTCAGGTTAATACTTTTATATAAATTGATAATTATCAAACAAGCCAAAATACATATTATATTATTTAACAATATGGTAATATATCGCTTATATAAAACTAAGACATTTCGCAACATTCTTTTAGGATAAAACTAAAATTTATTGAAGGAATTGATATATGCCAGTAAAATGGTGTATTTTTAATTTCTTTCAATAAAGACATATCTGACAAATAAATGAATAAACAAATTTTAATCACTCTAAGCGGTGGATCACTCGGCTCATGGGTCGATGAAGAACGCAGCAAACTGTGCGTCATCGTGTGAACTGCAGGACACATGAACATCGACATTTTGAACGCATATCGCAGTCCATGCTGTTTGGTACTTTAATTAATTTTATAGTGCTGCTTGGACTACATATGGTTGAGGGTTGTAAGACTATGCTAAATAAGTTGTTTAAAAATTTTACGAAATTTTTAAGCATATTGTATATTATTGGATATATATATATATATATATTCATAATATTGATATTAAATGGAAACGCATTATCTCTCATTGTTGTATATATTTGTGTGAGAAGAACGAAGAAAAATATATATTTTTTTGTCCTTTTTGAATCAAATAATACTGAGGAATGTCTAGCATAAAAAAATAATTAAAGTTTTTTCATCTAGAATTGCCTCTTATTAATGTTTCGAAAGGAAATTTTGTTGTAAATATAAATATTTAATATTCTTCGTGATATTCGTTATAAAATACGAATATTATAATGATTTCATTATGAGAACGCTCTATATATAATAATATAGTGTAATTATCATTATAAATTTTAATATACGTATATACAACCTCAACTCATATGGGACTACCCCCTGAATTTAAGCATATTAATTAGGGGAGGAAAAGAAACTAACCAGGATTTTCTTAGTAGCGGCGAGCGAAAAGAAATCAGTTCAGCACTAAGTCACTTTGTCTATATGGCAAACGTGAGATGCAGTGTATGGAGCGTCAATATTCTAGTATGAGAAATTAACGATTTAAGTCCTTCTTAAATGAGGCCATTTACCCATAGAGGGTGCCAGGCCCGTATAACGTTAATGATTACTAGATGATGTTTCCAAAGAGTCGTGTTGCTTGATAGTGCAGCACTAAGTGGGTGGTAAACTCCATCTAAAACTAAATATAACCATGAGACCGATAGTAAACAAGTACCGTGAGGGAAAGTTGAAAAGAACTCTGAATAGAGAGTTAAACAGTACGTGAAACTGCTTAGAGGTTAAGCCCGATGAACCTGAATATCCGTTATGGAAAATTCATCATTAAAGTTGTAATATTTTAACAATATTATAATAATAGTGTGCATTTTTTCCATATAAGGACATTGTAATCTATTAGCATATAACAAATTTATCATAAAATATGACTTATAGTTTATTCAAATTATTATGCTTGCATTTTAACATAGAATAAATGTCATTAATTTGATAAAGTGTTGATAAATTAAAATTAATACAGTGCGTTAATTTTTCGAAATTATATAATGGCATAATTATCATTGATTTTTGTGTTTATTATATGCATTTGTATGATTAACAATGCGAAAGATTCAGGATACCTTCGGGACCCGTCTTGAAACACGGACCAAGGAGTCTAACATATGTGCAAGTTATTGGGAGATAAACCTAATAGCGTAATTAACTTGACTAATAATGGGATTAGTTTTTTAACTATTTATAGATAATTAACACAATCCCGGGGCGTTCTATATAGTTATGTATAATAATATTTATATTATTTATGCCTCTAACTGGAACGTACCTTGAGCATATATGCTGTGACCCGAAAGATGGTGAACTATACTTGATCAGGTTGAAGTCAGGGGAAACCCTGATGGAAGACCGAAACAGTTCTGACGTGCAAATCGATTGTCAGAATTGAGTATAGGGGCGAAAGACCAATCGAACCATCTAGTAGCTGGTTCCTTCCGAAGTTTCCCTCAGGATAGCTGGTGCATTTTAATGTTATATAAAATAATCTTATCTGGTAAAGCGAATGATTAGAGGCCTTAGGGTCGAAACGATCTTAACCTATTCTCAAACTTTAAATGGGTAAGAACCTTAACTTTCTTGATATGAAGTTTAAGGTTATGATATAATGTGCCCAGTGGGCCACTTTTGGTAAGCAGAACTGGCGCTGTGGGATGAACCAAACGTAATGTTACGGTGCCCAAATTAACAACTCATGCAGAAACCATGAAAGGCGTTGGTTGCTTAAAACAGCAGGACGGTGATCATGGAAGTCGAAATCCGCTAAGGAGTGTGTAACAACTCACCTGCCGAAGCAACTAGCCCTTAAAATGGATGGCGCTTAAGTTGTATACCTATACATTACCGCTAAAGTAGATGATTTATATTACTTGTGATATAAATTTTGAAACTTTAGTGAGTAGGAAGGTACAATGGTATGCGTAGAAGTGTTTGGCGTAAGCCTTCATGGAGCTGCCATTGGCACAGATCTTGGTGGTAGTAGCAAATAATCGAATGAGACCTTGGAGGACTGAAGTGGAGAAGGGTTTCGTGTGAACAGTGGTTGATCACGAGTTAGTCGGTCCTAAGTTCAAGGCGAAAGCCGAAAATTTTCAAGTAAAAAATCAGTGAGTAATATTGTCAAATCTTTTATGATTTTTAAATACTTGAATAATTTTGAACGAAAGGGAATACGGTTCCAATTCCGTAACCTGTTGAGTATCCGTTTGTTATTAAATATGGGCCTCGTGCTCATCCTGGCAACAGGAACGACCATAAAGAAGCCGTCGAGAGATATCGGAAGAGTTTTCTTTTCTGTTTTATAGCCGTACTACCATGGAAGTCTTTCGCAGAGAGATATGGTAGATGGGCTAGAAGAGCATGACATATACTGTTGTGTCGATATTTTCTCCTCGGACCTTGAAAATTTATGGTGGGGACACGCAAACTTCTCAACAGGCCGTACCAATATCCGCAGCTGGTCTCCAAGGTGAAGAGTCTCTAGTCGATAGAATAATGTAGGTAAGGGAAGTCGGCAAATTAGATCCGTAACTTCGGGATAAGGATTGGCTCTGAAGATTGAGATAGTCGGGCTTGATTGGGAAACAATAACATGGTTTATGTGCTCGTTCTGGGTAAATAGAGTTTCTATCATTTATGGTAGTTACTTGTTCCCCGGATAGTTTAGTTACGTAGCCAATTGTGGAACTTTCTTGCTAAAATTTTTAAGAATACTAATTGGGTTAAACCAGTTAGTTCTTATTAATTATAACGATTATCAATTAACAATCAATTCAGAACTGGCACGGACTTGGGGAATCCGACTGTCTAATTAAAACAAAGCATTGTGATGGCCCTAGCGGGTGTTGACACAATGTGATTTCTGCCCAGTGCTCTGAATGTCAAAGTGAAGAAATTCAAGTAAGCGCGGGTCAACGGCGGGAGTAACTATGACTCTCTTAAGGTAGCCAAATGCCTCGTCATCTAATTAGTGACGCGCATGAATGGATTAACGAGATTCCTACTGTCCCTATCTACTATCTAGCGAAACCACAGCCAAGGGAACGGGCTTGGAATAATTAGCGGGGAAAGAAGACCCTTTTGAGCTTGACTCTAATCTGGCAGTGTAAGGAGACATAAGAGGTGTAGCATAAGTGGGAGATATTAGATTTCGGTTTGGTATCGACAATGAAATACCACTACTCTTATTGTTTCCTTACTTACTTGATTAAATGGAACGTGTATCATTTCCTAGCCATTATACGGATATATTTATTATATCTTATGGTATTGGGTTTTGATGCAAGCTTCTTGATCAAAGTATCACGAGTTTGTTATATAATCGCAAACAAATTCTTTAATGAGAAAATGCATTTATGTATTTTCAATTTGAAAATTTGGTATAACTCCAATTACTCAGGTATGATCCAATTCAAGGACATTGCCAGGTAGGGAGTTTGACTGGGGCGGTACATCTCTCAAATAATAACGGAGGTGTCCCAAGGCCAGCTCAGTGCGGACAGAAACCACACATAGAGCAAAAGGGCAAATGCTGACTTGATCTCGGTGTTCAGTACACACAGGGACAGCAAAAGCTCGGCCTATCGATCCTTTTGGTTTAAAGAGTTTTTAACAAGAGGTGTCAGAAAAGTTACCATAGGGATAACTGGCTTGTGGCGGCCAAGCGTTCATAGCGACGTCGCTTTTTGATCCTTCGATGTCGGCTCTTCCTATCATTGTGAAGCAAAATTCACCAAGCGTTGGATTGTTCACCCATGCAAGGGAACGTGAGCTGGGTTTAGACCGTCGTGAGACAGGTTAGTTTTACCCTACTAATGACAAAACGTTGTTGCGACAGCATTCCTGCGTAGTACGAGAGGAACCGCAGGTACGGACCAATGGCACAATACTTGTTCGAGCGAACAGTGGTATGACGCTACGTCCGTTGGATTATGCCTGAACGCCTCTAAGGTCGTATCCGTGCTGGACTGCAATGATAAATAAGGGGCAATTTGCATTGTATGGCTTCTAAACCATTAAAAGTTTATAATTTATTTTATAAACGACAATGGATGTGATGCCAATGTAATTTGTAACATAGTAAATTGGGAGGATCATCGATCACCTGATGCCGCGCTAGTTGCATATAAAAACATTATTTAATACAATGACAAAGCCTAGAATCAATTGTAAACGACTTTTGTAACAGGCAAGGTGTTGTAAGTGGTTGAGCAGCTGCCATACTGCGATCCACTGAAGCTTATCCTTTGCTTGATGATTCGATATATATAAATTTATTCTTTATATATGAAAATTATTTTTATATATTTATATGAATATATACCTATAAATGGTAATATATATATATATATATATTAAAAAGAATATATTTTATATAAATATGGATAAATTATTTATCCTATATAAATTACGTTGGCTTGAATATGAATATAATGTTATATTATAAGTTTGTTATACTTAATTACATATGAAATGATACTTATAAAAATTGTATTATGTAAACACACGAAACATAGTGTATATGCATATGTGCAAATGTGAATGTATATATGAAATAATATGAATGCAAAAAGCATGGAGTGATCGTATGTGGAACTTGGAAGTATTTCTAATATTGGAATTTAATGATATGTGATATGAATGCAAGAATTAAATACTTTGGTATATAAAATGTGATAATATTATATGTTATATTATAACATGAGCATGATTTGATTATGAATTAGGTTTTATATGGATATGGATATGGATATGGGAATGTTTCTCATATATAATATAACATTATAGCATAATCATAATGCGATTATAAATATAGAAAATATAAAAATGTATTTAATATAAATAGATATATTACGTGTATATGTGAAATTAAAGCAAAGATACCAGCTGATATGATATCTTTCATGTAAATGAATGATGAATGTAATGAAAAATAATTAATTTAATTTCATATGATATGGGGAACATACTAAGTCGGCAATGTCTGTTTATTTTATATGCGTATATATATTTTTCTTAATATATATGAATAATTTTGAAGTGATAGTATAATATTTTGTATTAAAATACGAAAAGAAACTATTTTTAAAAGGTACTCTCAAGTAAAAATACCTGATTTGCGGAAAGCGTGGCAGAAAACCTATATAGGGAGTGGTAGTCTCGTGCATGGTATATTTCATATGAAAATTTTATAATGAAAAATTATTAATTTATTTCATATGATATGGGGAATATACTTAGCCGGCAATGTCTGTGTATTTTATATGAATATATATATATTTCTTAGTATATATGAATAATTTTGAAGTGATAGTATTGTATTTTTTATTAAAATACGAAAAGAAACTATTGTTAAGAGGCACTCTCAAGTAAAAATACCCGATTTGCGGAAAGCGTGGCAGAAAACCTATATAGGGAGTGGTAGTCTCGTGCATGGTATATTTCATATGAAAATTTTATAATGAAAAATTATTAATTTATTTCATATGATATGGGGAATATACTTAGCCGGCAATGTCTGTGTGTTTTATATGAATATATATATATTTCTTAGTATATATGAATAATTTTGAAGTGATAGTATTGTATTTTTTATTAAAATACGAAAAGAAACTATTGTTAAGAGGCACTCTCAAGTAAAAATACCCGATTTGCGGAAAGCGTGGCATAAAACCTATATAGGGAGTGGTAGTCTCGTGCATGGTATATTTCATATGAAAATTTTATAATGAAAAATTATTAATTTATTTCATATGATATGGGGAATATACTTAGCCGGCAATGTCTGTGTATTTTATATGAATATATATATATTTCTTAATATATATGAATAATTTTGAAGTGATAGTATTGTATTTTTTATTAAAATACGAAAAGAAACTATTGTTAAGAGGCACTCTAAAGCAAAAATACCCGATTTGCGGAAAGCGTGGCAGAAAACCTATACATGATGGACAGTTGATGTCCATCGGTATTGTATACAATATTTGGTACAGTATTGTATATAATATTATTATATGTTGTCATTATACTCAAAGTAGTGTTTAATAGGAGATATTTGTTTTCAAATTGATCTTAATAAAGATAATATAGTGAAACTAACCAAGATATATACTATTTAGTATATATCATTTCTGTTTCGAATTATTATCGTGAATTTTTGGAAATGGTCTTATATGATTAAATATTGTATGAGTGCCATTTCAACAATGTACCAGCATATATAATCAAAGCGATTTATATGCAAATTCAAATATTGCCAAAATATATAAATTCCATTCCACATGAACTCATGTGTTTGGTTTTATTTAATGTATATCACAAAAAACGCATACGAAATTGGATAAATTTTAAATTTGTTGTTAAAATACATAGTTTAAACACAATTAATATTGGTTTAAGCCTATACGTGTGATAATATATTAAGTGCAAATAAAAAGATATTTTTGAACGAAAAAAAAATGTATATAATAAAATATATATATTTGTATAGAGAAAAATGGCGAATGTGAATGCTATATAAAAATGGCCACAATCGTTTAACAAATTCTCATAAACTGTTGATAAAAAATATTTATTTATTTTTTTTTTTTATTCAAAAGTATTATTGAGTTGTCAAATATTTACATATGTGAGCGTATGCGCACGAAACGAAAACATTATTCTGGTTGATCCTGCCAGTAGTTATATGCTTGTCTCAAAGATTAAGCCATGCATGTCTAAGTACACACGAATTAAAAGTGAAACCGCAAAAGGCTCATTATATCAGTTATGGTTCCTTAGATCGTTAACAGTTACTTGGATAACTGTGGTAATTCTAGAGCTAATACATGCAATTAAAACACGGACCTTATGGGACGTGTGCTTTTATTAGGCTAAAACCAAGCGATCGTAAGATCGTTACATTGGTTGAACTCTAGATAACATGCAGATCGTATGGTCTTGTACCGACGACAGATCTTTCAAATGTCTGCCCTATCAACTTTTGATGGTAGTATCTAGGACTACCATGGTTGCAACGGGTAACGGGGAATCAGGGTTCGATTCCGGAGAGGGAGCCTGAGAAACGGCTACCACATCTAAGGAAGGCAGCAGGCGCGTAAATTACCCACTCCCAGCTCGGGGAGGTAGTGACGAAAAATAACAATACAGGACTCATATCCGAGGCCCTGTAATTGGAATGAGTACACTTTAAATCCTTTAACAAGGACCAATTGGAGGGCAAGTCTGGTGCCAGCAGCCGCGGTAATTCCAGCTCCAATAGCGTATATTAAAGTTGTTGCGGTTAAAACGTTCGTAGTTGAACTTGTGCTTCATACGGGTAGTACAACTTACAATTGTGGTTACTACTATACCTTTATGTATGTAAGCGTATTACCGGTGGAGTTCTTATATATAATTAAGTACTTGTATTTTTTTATATATTCCTCCTATTTAAAAACCTGCATTAGTGCTCTTCATCGAGTGTTATTGTGGGCCGGTACAATTACTTTGAACAAATTAGAGTGCTTAAAGCAGGCTTCAAATGCCTGAATATTCTGTGCATGGGATAATGAAATAAGACCTCTGTTCTGCTTTCATTGGTTTTCAGATCAAGAGGTAATGATTAATAGAAGCAGTTTGGGGGCATTAGTATTACGACGCGAGAGGTGAAATTCTTGGACCGTCGTAAGACTAACTTAAGCGAAAGCATTTGCCAAAGATGTTTTCATTAATCAAGAACGAAAGTTAGAGGTTCGAAGGCGATCAGATACCGCCCTAGTTCTAACCATAAACGATGCCAGCTAGCAATTGGGTGTAGCTACTTTTATGGCTCTCTCAGTCGCTTCCCGGGAAACCAAAGCTTTTGGGCTCCGGGGGAAGTATGGTTGCAAAGCTGAAACTTAAAGGAATTGACGGAAGGGCACCACCAGGAGTGGAGCCTGCGGCTTAATTTGACTCAACACGGGAAAACTTACCAGGTCCGAACATAAGTGTGTAAGACAGATTGATAGCTCTTTCTCGAATCTATGGGTGGTGGTGCATGGCCGTTCTTAGTTCGTGGAGTGATTTGTCTGGTTAATTCCGATAACGAACGAGACTCAAATATATTAAATAGATATCTTCAGGATTATGGTGTTGAAGCTTATATAGCCTTCATTCATGGTGGCAGTAAAATGTTTATTGTGTTTGAATGTGTTTATATAAGTGGAGCCGTACCTGTTGGTTTGTCCCATTATAAGGACACTAGCTTCTTAAATGGACAAATTGCGTCTAGCAATAATGAGATTGAGCAATAACAGGTCTGTGATGCCCTTAGATGTCCTGGGCTGCACGCGCGCTACAATGAAAGTATCAACGTGTATTTCCTAGACCGAGAGGTCCGGGTAAACCGCTGAACCACTTTCATGCTTGGGATTGTGAACTGAAACTGTTCACATGAACTTGGAATTCCCAGTAAGTGTGAGTCATTAACTCGCATTGATTACGTCCCTGCCCTTTGTACACACCGCCCGTCGCTACTACCGATTGAATTATTTAGTGAGGTCTCCGGACGTGATCACTGTGACGCCTTGCGTGTTACGGTTGTTTCGCAAAAGTTGACCGAACTTGATTATTTAGAGGAAGTAAAAGTCGTAACAAGGTTTCCGTAGGTGAACCTGCGGAAGGATCATTATTGTATGTTTCTACCGTTAACAAAAATATTTATATATTGCCAATTTACCAAACAAAATATGTTTTTATAAAATCATAATTGTAAAATAAAATATATTCAGTTGTATATATTATATGTTTATATTAATTATATTGCCAATATACTCATTTAGTAGTAGCTATACATATAACATTGTGTTCTATGTGTGTAGCAATTAATATATAAATACATATTGATGATATTATTACAATAATATTGATTTATAAAATCTGTGTGCATATGTACCATAGTATGCACGCGTTGCGAATATGTATTGTCCATCATAGCTATGGGCATACATTGGTTAATGCAACAGCCTAAAAAGTACAATGTTGTACCTGATTTCAGGTTAATACTTTTATATAAATTGATAATTATCAAACAAGCCAAAATACATATTATATTATTTAACAATATGGTAATATATCGCTTATATAAAACTAAGACATTTCGCAACATTCTTTTAGGATAAAACTAAAATTTATTGAAGGAATTGATATATGCCAGTAAAATGGTGTATTTTTAATTTCTTTCAATAAAGACATATCTGACAAATAAATGAATAAACAAATTTTAATCACTCTAAGCGGTGGATCACTCGGCTCATGGGTCGATGAAGAACGCAGCAAACTGTGCGTCATCGTGTGAACTGCAGGACACATGAACATCGACATTTTGAACGCATATCGCAGTCCATGCTGTTTGGTACTTTAATTAATTTTATAGTGCTGCTTGGACTACATATGGTTGAGGGTTGTAAGACTATGCTAAATAAGTTGTTTAAAAATTTTACGAAATTTTTAAGCATATTGTATATTATTGGATATATATATATATATATATTCATAATATTGATATTAAATGGAAACGCATTATCTCTCATTGTTGTATATATTTGTGTGAGAAGAACGAAGAAAAATATATATTTTTTTGTCCTTTTTGAATCAAATAATACTGAGGAATGTCTAGCATAAAAAAATAATTAAAGTTTTTTCATCTAGAATTGCCTCTTATTAATGTTTCGAAAGGAAATTTTGTTGTAAATATAAATATTTAATATTCTTCGTGATATTCGTTATAAAATACGAATATTATAATGATTTCATTATGAGAACGCTCTATATATAATAATATAGTGTAATTATCATTATAAATTTTAATATACGTATATACAACCTCAACTCATATGGGACTACCCCCTGAATTTAAGCATATTAATTAGGGGAGGAAAAGAAACTAACCAGGATTTTCTTAGTAGCGGCGAGCGAAAAGAAATCAGTTCAGCACTAAGTCACTTTGTCTATATGGCAAACGTGAGATGCAGTGTATGGAGCGTCAATATTCTAGTATGAGAAATTAACGATTTAAGTCCTTCTTAAATGAGGCCATTTACCCATAGAGGGTGCCAGGCCCGTATAACGTTAATGATTACTAGATGATGTTTCCAAAGAGTCGTGTTGCTTGATAGTGCAGCACTAAGTGGGTGGTAAACTCCATCTAAAACTAAATATAACCATGAGACCGATAGTAAACAAGTACCGTGAGGGAAAGTTGAAAAGAACTCTGAATAGAGAGTTAAACAGTACGTGAAACTGCTTAGAGGTTAAGCCCGATGAACCTGAATATCCGTTATGGAAAATTCATCATTAAAGTTGTAATATTTTAACAATATTATAATAATAGTGTGCATTTTTTCCATATAAGGACATTGTAATCTATTAGCATATAACAAATTTATCATAAAATATGACTTATAGTTTATTCAAATTATTATGCTTGCATTTTAACATAGAATAAATGTCATTAATTTGATAAAGTGTTGATAAATTAAAATTAATACAGTGCGTTAATTTTTCGAAATTATATAATGGCATAATTATCATTGATTTTTGTGTTTATTATATGCATTTGTATGATTAACAATGCGAAAGATTCAGGATACCTTCGGGACCCGTCTTGAAACACGGACCAAGGAGTCTAACATATGTGCAAGTTATTGGGAGATAAACCTAATAGCGTAATTAACTTGACTAATAATGGGATTAGTTTTTTAACTATTTATAGATAATTAACACAATCCCGGGGCGTTCTATATAGTTATGTATAATAATATTTATATTATTTATGCCTCTAACTGGAACGTACCTTGAGCATATATGCTGTGACCCGAAAGATGGTGAACTATACTTGATCAGGTTGAAGTCAGGGGAAACCCTGATGGAAGACCGAAACAGTTCTGACGTGCAAATCGATTGTCAGAATTGAGTATAGGGGCGAAAGACCAATCGAACCATCTAGTAGCTGGTTCCTTCCGAAGTTTCCCTCAGGATAGCTGGTGCATTTTAATGTTATATAAAATAATCTTATCTGGTAAAGCGAATGATTAGAGGCCTTAGGGTCGAAACGATCTTAACCTATTCTCAAACTTTAAATGGGTAAGAACCTTAACTTTCTTGATATGAAGTTTAAGGTTATGATATAATGTGCCCAGTGGGCCACTTTTGGTAAGCAGAACTGGCGCTGTGGGATGAACCAAACGTAATGTTACGGTGCCCAAATTAACAACTCATGCAGAAACCATGAAAGGCGTTGGTTGCTTAAAACAGCAGGACGGTGATCATGGAAGTCGAAATCCGCTAAGGAGTGTGTAACAACTCACCTGCCGAAGCAACTAGCCCTTAAAATGGATGGCGCTTAAGTTGTATACCTATACATTACCGCTAAAGTAGATGATTTATATTACTTGTGATATAAATTTTGAAACTTTAGTGAGTAGGAAGGTACAATGGTATGCGTAGAAGTGTTTGGCGTAAGCCTTCATGGAGCTGCCATTGGCACAGATCTTGGTGGTAGTAGCAAATAATCGAATGAGACCTTGGAGGACTGAAGTGGAGAAGGGTTTCGTGTGAACAGTGGTTGATCACGAGTTAGTCGGTCCTAAGTTCAAGGCGAAAGCCGAAAATTTTCAAGTAAAAAATCAGTGAGTAATATTGTCAAATCTTTTATGATTTTTAAATACTTGAATAATTTTGAACGAAAGGGAATACGGTTCCAATTCCGTAACCTGTTGAGTATCCGTTTGTTATTAAATATGGGCCTCGTGCTCATCCTGGCAACAGGAACGACCATAAAGAAGCCGTCGAGAGATATCGGAAGAGTTTTCTTTTCTGTTTTATAGCCGTACTACCATGGAAGTCTTTCGCAGAGAGATATGGTAGATGGGCTAGAAGAGCATGACATATACTGTTGTGTCGATATTTTCTCCTCGGACCTTGAAAATTTATGGTGGGGACACGCAAACTTCTCAACAGGCCGTACCAATATCCGCAGCTGGTCTCCAAGGTGAAGAGTCTCTAGTCGATAGAATAATGTAGGTAAGGGAAGTCGGCAAATTAGATCCGTAACTTCGGGATAAGGATTGGCTCTGAAGATTGAGATAGTCGGGCTTGATTGGGAAACAATAACATGGTTTATGTGCTCGTTCTGGGTAAATAGAGTTTCTATCATTTATGGTAGTTACTTGTTCCCCGGATAGTTTAGTTACGTAGCCAATTGTGGAACTTTCTTGCTAAAATTTTTAAGAATACTAATTGGGTTAAACCAGTTAGTTCTTATTAATTATAACGATTATCAATTAACAATCAATTCAGAACTGGCACGGACTTGGGGAATCCGACTGTCTAATTAAAACAAAGCATTGTGATGGCCCTAGCGGGTGTTGACACAATGTGATTTCTGCCCAGTGCTCTGAATGTCAAAGTGAAGAAATTCAAGTAAGCGCGGGTCAACGGCGGGAGTAACTATGACTCTCTTAAGGTAGCCAAATGCCTCGTCATCTAATTAGTGACGCGCATGAATGGATTAACGAGATTCCTACTGTCCCTATCTACTCAGTTGCTTTTTGACTGCCATTCGAAGCAGACGTGTTTTTTCAAGCGGTCCGCTATACCGTCGTTCGAATTAAAGTAAAAAGTGATTTTTCCAAGTGGAAAATATATCAAAATTGCCGCGAGATCACGCGCTGTTCGTGAGTGAAATCGGGTGTTAATTTGGTGAAAGAACAAAGCAGATATTTGCAAATTAATATTTGCAAAATAAACGCTAAAAACAACCACGTGCGGAACCCTAGTTCGTAAACAAGTGCGAATAGTTCGACAACAAGTCGGAATAGTTCGACAGCACGTTCGAGTTCGAAGCTTTGGTTCGAAGCTTTGGCTCGAGTTCGAAGCGTTCGGTTCGTGTCTCCGCTGAGACGTTGGTTCGAGTCTCCACTAAGTGCCGATTAGTTGAGTCACGCCAATAGAGGTAGCCACAACCCGCCGGGCTATGGAAATAGAGACGGAGGCCGACGCCAGCGACACTAGCGTGGCTAGTGTAGGGGCGAGCTCGTCGTCGAGCGTTCCCGCCCGCAGGCGGGGTCGGCCGAAGTCCTCAGCCGCCAAACAGGGAGCCAAAAAGATCGGGCTTGGGATTGGGCTAGCTGGAGAGCGGCCGATCCCAGCCGAGAGATCGCCGCCAACGTCGCTCCCCTTTGAGCAGGCTCCATCCACCTCTGCCGCTGCCGCTGCCACCACCGCTGCCAGTACTTCTGCCGCCGCTGCCGCCACCGCTGCCGCCACCGCTGCCGCCACCGCTGCCGCCACCGCTGCCACCACCGCTGCCACCACCGCTGCCACATGCCCGGCAACTGACATTGTCGCGGCAGGCTACTCGGCCATCATCGCAGAAATGTCTGCGATAAGGATGGCGGTGAGCAAGGCTGTACTTAAGGGGCTGATGCCGCCCGAGGCCTCAATGGAAATCCTCGTCGCGACCAACCGGTACGACGAGTTGGTCATGGCCCTGGCTGGGGAAAAGGTGCGCCTGGAGGAGAGGGCAAGGATGCCGCCTCCACCGAGACCCGCTGCTGCTGCCCACCGGGCACCACTGCCGTCACAACCGCTGCGTATGCGACAGCCTTCCCAGGCCTGCCCGCACCGAGCGCCGTCGCTGCACCGATCCCAAAGCCTAGGGATACCTGGTCTGCTCTAATAAAGAGCAAAAACCCGGAGGAGACCAGCAAGGAGCTTGTGGAGCGTGTTAAGAAGACCGTGGTGCCGACTCTTGGAGTCCGCGTCCACGAGGTTCGCGAGCTGAAGAGCGGAGGAGCGATTATTCGCACCCCTTCAGTGAGCGAACTGAGGAAGGTAGTGGCCAGCAGCAAATTCACCGAAGCGGGACTGGAGGTCAAGAAGAGGCCGGAGACCAAGCCTCAGGTCGTGGTGTACGACGTGGACACGTCCATAACACCGGAAGAGTTCATGGAGGAGCTCTTCACAAAGAACCTGGAGGAGACCATGACTGCCGCGGAGTTCAAAAAGTCGGTTCACCTGGGCAGTAAACCCTGGTCGGTCACCGACGGCGCCACGATCAACGTGACGCTAGAGGTCGACGCAAAGGCACAGGAGGCGTTGCGCGAATGCGTATACATTAAGTGGTTTAGATGCCGCTGCCGCTCCTTGGTCAGAACATACGCCTGCCACAGATGTGCAGGCTTCGACCACAAGGTGTCGCAATGTCGCCTAAAGGAGAACGTGTGCCACCGGTGTGGACAGAACGGCCACAACGTTGCACGGTGTCCCAACCCCGTGGACTGCCGCAACTGCCGCTTCAAGGGGTACCCTGCAGCACATTCCATGCTGTCAGCGGCGTGCCCGATCTACGGAGCGGTACTGGCGAGGGTGCAAGCTAGACATTAATGTTTAGCTTCATCCAAGCTAATTGTGGCCGTGGCCGAGCGGCTGTGATGGAACTCGGAGCCATCATGCGCAGCTCTGGCCGTCAGTTTCGCACTGGTCCAGGAGCCGTACGTCGATGGAGCAGGGCGGATTACCGGCCTTCCTTCTGGAATGCGAGTTTTCCAGGACCGCCGAGGAAAAGCTGCTATCATCGTCGACGAACCGGACGCCATCTGCATGCCAATGGAGACCCTTACCACGGATTTTGGAGTATGCGTCAGAGTTACGGGAAGATTCGGCTCAATCTTCCTATGCTCCGTGTACCTGCCAATTCGACACCGACTTGGCGCCGTACCTCAGGTACTTAGATGCGGTGCTGCTGCTGGGCAGCCGCACTCCTGTCATCTTTGGGCTCGACGCGAACGCAGTATCCCCAGCGTGGTTTAGCAAGCTCTCCGAACACAATCGGGGGCAAGCTAACTATGCACGGGGTGAGCTGCTGTCTGAGTGGATAACCGAGATGAGAGCCGGCGTGCTCAATGAAGCCAGTCGGGTGTTTACATTCGATAACCGTAGAGGCCAAAGCGATATCGATGTGACAATCGTCAACCAAGCTGCGACTATGTGGGCCACATACGATTGGGAAGTGAAGGAATGGGACACCAGCGATCACAACATGATCCATGTTGTGGTGACGACTGACCCGAACGACACAGTTGAGCCCATTGCTCCTGTGCCGTCATGGAAGGCTTTCCAATGCGCGCTGGCGATTGTTCGAGGAGGAAGTGGTAAGGGAGATTGCCGAATTACCGGAAGACATCGCCGAATCGCCGTTGGACAACCAAGTGTCTGCACTGCGCTCTGTAGTGCACAGTGTGTGCGACAGAGTGCTGGGACGCAGCACACCGAGAGCCGCGAGAAAAGTAGTTTGGTGGACTGCCGAACTACACTCCAAACGCCGAGAGGTCAGGAGACTGAGGCGAAGGCTCCAGGACGCTCGTCGGCATGAGACCGACGCAGCAGAGGAACTTGTGCTCGCGTTGAGGATCTCCTCAGCGCAGTACAAGAAGCTCATCCTGAGATCGAAGGAAGACAACTGGCGACGCTTCGTGGGAGAGAACAGAGATGATCCATGGGGGCACGTCTACAGGATTTGCCGAGGGCCGCAAAAAGAGCACGGAGATTGGATGCCTTCGAACGGATGGTAGGCTGGTCGCAACATGGCGCGACTGTGCGGGTGTGCTCCTTCGCAACTTCTTTCCTGTTGCGGAGACGAATGCACACATTGCCATCCCGATCGAGGCTCCACCGGCCCTCGAAGCTTTCGAGGTTGATGCATGCGTCGCCAGGTTGAAGAGCAGACGCTCTCCCGGCATGGACGGCATCACAGGTGCCATTTGCAAGGCATTGTGGCGTGCCATCCCTCAGCACATGACAGCGATGTATTCCCGCTGCCTGGAGACAGGGTATTTCCCAACGGAATGGAAGCATCCCAGGGTGGTTCCACTCCTGAAGGGACCCGATAAGGACCGGACCGATCCTACCTCATATCGGGGTATCTGTCTGTTGCCAGTGCTGGGCAAAGTGCTTGAGGGCATCATGGTGAATCGTCTGAAGGACACCATTCCGGATGGCTGCAGATGGCAATTTGGCTTTCGCCAAGGACGTTGTGTGGAGGATGCTTGGAAACACGTCGTGAGTACTGTTTCGGCCAGCCGGTCGAAATACGTGCTCGGAGTCTTCGTGGATTTCAAGGGAGCCTTCGACAACGTTGAGTGGAATGCTGCACTACGCCGCCTCCTTGAGCTGGGATGCCGAGAAGCAAGCTTGTGGCGAAGTTTCTTCTCCGGCCGGAGTGCGAGCATCGTCAGTAGGCATGGAGTAGCCACTGTTCCGGTGACAAGAGGTTGCCCGCAGGGGTCCATAAGTGGTCCATTTATATGGAACATCTTAATGGACGTGTTGCTCCAGCGCTTAGAGCCCCTTGGTGCGCTCAGCGCGTATGCTGACGACTTGCTCCTCCTCATCGAAGGGAATGCCCGATCAGAGCTCGAACAAAAAGGAGGTGAGTTAATGTCCATCGTAGGCGCTTGGGGAGTTGAAGTCGGCGTTGCCGTTTCAACTAGCAAGACGGCGATCATGCTGCTCAAAGGCATACTTAGACGGCCGCCAAGTGGTACGGCTTGCTGGAGCAAACCTGCCATATAAGTGCAAGTATCGGTACCTAGGCATCACGGTCGGCGAGCGGTTGAGTTTTCTCCCGCACATCACGGGCTTGCGTGATAAGCTGACCGGAGTCGTAGGGGCATTGTCGCGCGTACTGCGGGTCGACTGGGGACTCAGTCCCCGCGCAAAGCGGACAATATATGCCGGACTCATGGTGCCCTGTGCACTATTTGGTGCCTCGGTTTGGTCTGTCGTGACGACGACGCAAGTGGTTGCCAGGAGGCATCTACTTGCGTGCCAAAGGATCGTCCTGATTGGATGCCTACCGGTATGCCGAACAGTGTCCACCATGGCGCTGCAAGTACTAGCTGGAGCCCCCCCGTTTGATCTGGTTGCCAGACGCCTGGCAATCAGCTTCAAACTAAAGCGTGACTACCCGCTGGAGGAGAGCGATTGGCTGTACGGCGAAGATTTGGCAAATCTTAGCTGGAAGCAGAAGATGGCGCGACTAGACGAAGACCTGTTGTGCGAGTGGCAACGCAGATGGGATGATGGTGACTCCCCAGGACGGGTGACGCACCGCTTCATCCCGAACGCAGGCTTCGTCTACAGCGAACGAAGGTTTGGCCTTCACGCTGCGCGCTGGGTTCCTGCTGACGGGCCACGGATCGCTCAATGCATTTCTGCATGGAAGAAGCCTTTAGCGACACGCCAGCATGTCTATGCGGCCGCAGAACGCGAGGATTGGCAGCACTTCCTATGTGCTTGTCCCTCTATACAGACTTGCGAGACCTCGATGGACTTGGAGTGCAGTACACGGATGGCGACTGGAACCTTCTCCGACTTGTGACGGCTTCTCAGGAGAGGAATGCGGACTCTCGACAGGTTCGCCGGACTGGCGTTCTCCAGGCGACAACAGCTGCTGAATGCGCAAGCGGCGCACGGGCTGTGGTGGATTCCCTATCCAGGCCGGTCGGGGCTAAAAGGGAGGATCGAGCTGAGTCCTTAAGATCGGTTACCACGGGTTGTGCAGTTCCAAGGCTGCACATTGAGGTCGGCCCCCTAGTGGGAGTATCGTGGTGGCTGTGGTTGATACCCAAACGTTACGCGGGGAGAGCCGCTAGGCTCCTCGTGGAGTTGCGCTCTCAACCGGGTGCCGAGACCCATAGATCGGAAGACGTGTTAGATACACCTCGCCCCTCACCAAGGGGGATGTATGCCCGACCAGGATACTTTCAATTGGTACCAGAAGAGTCGCTATGTACATAGCTATAGCTTCTTTTAGGGGCGCTAACTGGCCGCATTGTACCAGGTTCCTGCGTATGTAGCGGTGGTGCGTGATGGCGTGATATATGTAAATATATCGCACTAATCGAGGCTAAGCTGCAAATAAACATTAGACGCCGTGGTTGAAATCCCTCCCTGAGGAACCGCCACGTAAAATAAAGCTGAGAGATCAGATTCATTCTGTCCCTATTCTACTATCTAGCGAAACCACAGCCAAGGGAACGGGCTTGGAATAATTAGCGGGGAAAGAAGACCCTTTTGAGCTTGACTCTAATCTGGCAGTGTAAGGAGACATAAGAGGTGTAGCATAGTGGGAGATATTAGATTCGGTTTGGTATCGACAATGAAGATACCACTACTCTTATTGTTTCCTTACTTACTTGATTAATGGAACGTGTATCATTTCCTAGCCATTATACGGATATATTTATTATATCTTATGGTATGGGTTTTGGTTTTGATGCAAGCTTCTTGATCAAGTATCACGAGTTTGTTATATAATCGCAACAAATTCTTAATGAGAAAATGCATTTATGTAGTTTCAATTGAAAATTTGGTATAACTCCAATTACCAGGTATGATCCCAATTCAAGGACATTGCCAGGGGGAGTTGCCATAGGGGTTTTGACTGGGGCCGGTACATCTCTCAAATAATAACGAGGTGTCCCAAGGCAAGCTCAGTGCGGACAGAAACCACACATAGAGCAAAAGGGCAAATGCTGACTTGATCTCGGTGTTCAGTACACACAGGGACAGCAAAAGCTCGGCCTATCGATCCTTTTGGTTTAAAGAGTTTTTAACAAGAGGTGTCAGAAAAGTTACCATAACTGGCTTGTGGCGGCCAAGCGTTCATAGCGACGTCGCTTTTTGATCCTTCGATGTCGGCTCTTCCTATCATTGTGAAGCAAAATTCACCAAGCGTTGGATTGTTCACCCATGCAAGGGAACGTGAGCTGGGTTTAGACCGTCGTGAGACAGGTTAGTTTTACCCTACTAATGACAAAACGTTGTTGCGACAGCATTCCTGCGTAGTACGAGAGGAACCGCAGGTACGGACCAATGGCACAATACTTGTTCGAGCGAACAGTGGTATGACGCTACGTCCGTTGGATTATGCCTGAACGCCTCTAAGGTCGTATCCGTGCTGGACTGCAATGATAAATAAGGGGCAATTTGCATTGTATGGCTTCTAAACCATTAAAAGTTTATAATTTATTTTATAAACGACAATGGATGTGATGCCAATGTAATTTGTAACATAGTAAATTGGGAGGATCATCGATCACCTGATGCCGCGCTAGTTGCATATAAAAACATTATTTAATACAATGACAAAGCCTAGAATCAATTGTAAACGACTTTTGTAACAGGCAAGGTGTTGTAAGTGGTTGAGCAGCTGCCATACTGCGATCCACTGAAGCTTATCCTTTGATGATGATTCGATATATATAAATTTATTCTTTATATATGAAATTATTTTTATATATTTATATGAATATATACCTATAAATGGTAATATATATATATATATTAAAAAGAATATATTTTATATAAATATGGATAAATTATTTATCCTATATAAATTACGTTGGCTTGAATATGAATATAATGTTATATTATAAGTTGTTATACTTAATTACATATGAAATGATACTTATAAAATTGTATTATGTAAACACACGAAACATAGTGTATATGCATATGTGCAAATGTGAATGTATATATGAAATAATATGAATGCAAAAAGCATGGAGTGATCGTATGTGGAACTTGGAAGTATTTCTAATATTGGAATTTAATGATATGTGATATGAATGCAAGAATTAAATACTTTGGTATATAAAATGTGATAATATTATATGTTATATTATAACATGAGCATGATTTGATTATG
>NW_020825527.1:0-85352 GCF_003286085.1 Drosophila persimilis
ATGTGCGCTCCTGCCCACATTTCATGGAGCGTGGATGCTATATAGGTGCGGTGGTTCAGTATACATGCCAGTGCTGGATAGGGAAGGGTTCTTATAAGTGCAGGTGCCATATAGTTGCGGAGTGTTCCACTTTTTGGGGCTATATTGCCATATTGGTGCTTATGCCCAAAATATGGCGATCCTGCCACATTTCCTGGAGCGTGGGATGCTATATAGGTGCGGTGGTTCAGTATACATGCCAGTGCTGGATAGGGAAGGGTTCTATATAAGTGCAGGTGCCATATAGTTGCGGAGGTTCCACTTTTTGGGGCTATATTGCCATATTGGGGCTTATGCCCAAAATATGCGATCCTGCCACATTTCCTGGAGCGTGGATGCTATATAGGTGCGGTGGTTCAGTATACATGCCAGTGCTGGATAGGGAAGGGTTCTATATAAGTGCAGGTGCCATATAGTTGCGGAGGTTCCACTTTTTTGGGGCTATATTGCCATATTGGTGCTTATGCCCAAGATGTGCGATCCTGCCACATTTCCTGGAGCGTGGGTGCTATATAGGTGCGGTGGTTCAGTATACATGCCAGTGCTGGATAGGGAAGGGTTCTATATAAGTGCAGGTGCCATATAGTTGCGGAGGTTCCACTTTTTTGGGCTATAGTGCCATATTGGTGCTTATGCCCAAAGATAGTGCGATCCTGCCACATTTCCTGGAGCGTGGATGCTATATAGGTGCGGTGGTTCAGTATACATGCCAGTGCTGGATAGGGAAGGGTTCTATATAAGTGCAGGTGCCATATAGTTGCGGAGGTTCCACTTTTTTGGGGCTATATTGCCATATTGGTGCTTATGCCCAAAATATGCGATCCTGCCACATTTCCTGGAGCGTGGGATGCTATATAGGTGCGGTGGTTCAGTATACATGCCAGTGCTGGATAGGGAAGGGTTCTATATAAGTGCAGGTGCCATATAGTTGCGGAGGTTCCACTTTTTTGGGGCTATATTGCCATATTGGTGCTAGTGCCCAAGATGTGCGATCCTGCCACATTTCCTGGAGCGTGGGGGCTATATAGGTGCGGTGGTTCAGTATACATGCCAGTGCTGGATAGGGAAGGGTTCTATATAAGTGCAGGTGCCATATAGTTGCGGAGGTTCCACTTTGTTGGGGCTATATTGCCATATTGGTGCTTATGCCCAAAATATGCGATCCTGCCACATTTCCTAGAGCGTGGGTTCTAGATAGTTGCGGTGATTCAATATACATGCAAGTGCTGTATAGGGAAGGTTTCTATATAAGTGCAGGTGTCATATAATTTCGGAAGGTTCCACTTTTTTAGGGCTATATTGCCATATTGGTGCTTATGCCCAAAATATGCGATCCTGCCAAATTTCCTAGAGCGTGGGTGCTATATAGGTGCGGTGGTTCAGTATACATGCCAGTGCTGGATAGGGAAGGGTTCTATATAAGTGCAGGTGCCATATAGTTGCGGAGGTTCCACTTTTTTGAGGCTATAGTGCCATATTGTTGCTAGTGCCCAAGATGTGCGATCCTGCCACATTTCCTGGAGCGTGGGTGCTATATAGGTGCGGTGATTCAGTATACATGCCAGTGCTGGATAGGGAAGGGTTCTATATAAGTGCAGGTGCCATATAGTTGCGGAGGTTCCACTTTTTATGGGCTAGAGTGCCATATTGGTGCTAGTGCCCAAAGATGTGCGATCCTGCCACATTTCCTGGAGCGTGGGTGCTATATAGGTGCGGTGGTTCAGTATACATGCCAGTGCTGGATAGGGAAGGGTTCTATATAAGTGCAGAGTGCCATATAGTTGCGGAGGTTCCACTTTTTTGGGGCTATATTGCCATATTGGTGCTTATGCCCAAAATATGCGATCCTGCCACATTTCCTGGAGCGTGGGTGCTATATAGGTGCGGTGGTTCAGTATACATGCCAGTGCTGGATAGGGAAGGGTTCTATATAAGTGCAGGTGCCATATAGTTGCGGAGGTTCCACTTTTTATGGGCTAGAGTGCCATATTGGTGCTAGTGCCCAAAATATGCGATCCTGCCAAATTTCCTAGAGCGTGGGTGCTATATAGGTGCGGTGGTTCAGTATACATGCCAGTGCTGGATAGGGAAGGGTTCTATATAAGTGCAGGTGCCATATAGTTGCGGAGGTTCCACTTTTTTGGGGCTATATTGCCATATTGGGGCTTATGCCCAAAATATGCGATCCTGCCACATTTCCTGGAGTGTGTATGCTATATAGTTGCGGTGGTTCAGTATACATGCCAGTGCTGGATAGGGAAGGGTTCTATATAAGTGCAGGAAGCCATATAGTTGCGGAGGTTCCACTTTTTTGGGGCTATATTGCCATATTGGTGCTTATGCCCAAGATGTGCGATCCTGCCACATTTCCTGGAGCGTGGATGCTATATAGGTGCGGTGGTTCAGTATACATGCCAGTGCTGGATAGGGAAGGGTTCTATATAAGTGCAGGTGCCATATAGTTGCGGAGGTTCCACTTTTTTGGGGCTATATTGCCATATTGGTGCTTATGCCCAAAATATGCGATCCTGCCACATTTCCTGGAGCGTGGATGCTATATAGGTGCGGTGGTTCAGTATACATGCCAGTGCTGGATAGGGAAGGGTTCTATATAAGTGCAGGTGCCATATAGTTGCGGAGGTTCCACTTTTTTGGGGCTATATTGCCATATTGGTGCTTATGCCCAAAATATGCGATCCTGCCACATTTCCTGGAGCGTGGATGCTATATAGGTGCGGTGGTTCAGTATACATGCCAGTGCTGGATAGGGAAGGGTTCTATATAAGTGCAGGTAGCCATATAGTTGCGGAGGTTCCACTTTTTTGGGGCTATATTGCCATATTGGTGCTTATGCCCAAGATGTGCGATCCTGCCACATTTCCTGGAGCGTGGGTGCTATATAGGTGCGGTGGTTCAGTATACATGCCAGTGCTGGATAGGGAAGGGTTCTATATAAGTGCAGGTGCCATATAGTTGCGGAGGTTCCACTTTTTTGAGGGCTATAGTGCCATATTGGTGCTATGCCCAAGATGTGCGATCCTGCCACATTTCCTGGAGCGTGGATGCTATATAGGTGCGGTGGTTCAGTATACATGCCAGTGCTGGATAGGGAAGGGTTCTATATAAGTGCAGGTGCCATATAGTTGCGGAGGTTCCACTTTTTTGGGGCTATATTGCCATATTGGTGCTTATGCCCAAAATATGCGATCCTGCCACATTTCCTGGAGCGTGGATGCTATATAGGTGCGGTGGTTCAGTATACATGCCAGTGCTGGATAGGGAAGGGTTCTATATAAGTGCAGGTGCCATATAGTTGCGGAGGTTCCACTTTTTTGGGGCTATATTGCCATATTGGTGCTTATGCCCAAATATGCGATCCTGCCACATTTCCTGGAGCGTGGATGCTATATAGGTGCGGTGGTTCAGTATACATGCCAGTGCTGGATAGGGAAGGGTTCTATATAAGTGCAGGTGCCATATAGTTGCGGAGGTTCCACTTTTTTATGGGCTAGAGTGCCATATTGGTGCTAGTGCCCAAAATATGCGATCCTGCCAAATTTCCTAGAGCGTGGGTGCTATATAGGTGCGGTGGTTCAGTATACATGCCAGTGCTGGATAGGGAAGGGTTCTATATAAGTGCAGGTGCCATATAGTTGCGGAGGTTCCACTTTTTTGGGGCTATATTGCCATATTGGTGCTAGTGCCCAAGATGTGCGATCCATGCCACATTTCCTGGAGCGTGGGGGCTATATAGGTGCGGTGGTTCAGTATACATGCCAGTGCTGGATAGGGAAGGGTTCTATATAAGTGCAGGTGCCATATAGTTGCGGAGGTTCCACTTTGTTGGGGCTATATTGCCATATTGGTGCTTATGCCCAAAATATGCGATCCTGCCACATTTCCTAGAGCGTGGGTTCCAGATAGTTGCGGTGATTCAATATACATGCAAGTGCTGTATAGGGAAGGTTTCTATATAAGTGCAGGTGTCATATAATTTCGGAGGTTCCACTTTTTTAGGGCTATATTGCCATATTGGTGCTTATGCCCAAAATATGCGATCCTGCCAAATTTCCTAGAGCGTGGGTGCTATATAGGTGCGGTGGTTCAGTATACATGCCAGTGCTGGATAGGGAAGGGTTCTATATAAGTGAAGGTGCCATATAGTTGCGGAGTTCCACTTTTTTGAGGCTATATTGCCATATTGGTGCTTATGCCCAAAATATGCGATCCTGCCACATTTCCTGGAGCGTGGATGCTATATAGGTGCGGTGGTTCAGTATACATGCCAGTGCTGGATAGGGAAGGGTTCTATATAAGTGCAGGTGCCATATAGTTGCGGAGGTTCCACTTTTTATGGGCTAGAGTGCCATATTGGTGCTAGTGCCCAAAATATGCGATCCTGCCACATTTCCTAGAGCGTGGGTGCTATATAGGTGCGGTGATTCAGTATACATGCCAGTGCTGGATAGGGAAGGGTTCTATATAAGTGCAGGTGCCATATAGTTGCGGAGGTTCCACTTTTTTATGGGCTAGAGTGCCATATTGGTGCTAGTGCCCAAAGATGTGCGATCCTGCCACATTTCCTGGAGCGTGGGGGCTATATAGGTGCGGTGGTTCAGTATACATGCCAGTGCTGGATAGGGAAGGGTTCTATATAAGTGCAGGAGCCATATAGTTGCGGAGGTTCCACTTTTTTGGGGCTATATTGCCATATTGGTGCTTATGCCCAAAATATGCGATCCTGCCACATTTCCTGGAGCGTGGGTGCTATATAGGTGCGGTGGTTCAGTATACATGCCAGTGCTGTATAGGGAAGGGTTTCTATATAAGTGCAGGTGCCATATAGTTTCGGAGGTTCCACTTTTTTAGGGCTATATTGCCATATTGGTGCTAGTGCCCAAGATGTGCGATCCTGCCACATTTCCTGGAGCGTGGGTGCTATATAGGTGCGGTGGTTCAGTATACATGCCAGTGCTGGATAGGGAAGGGTTCTATATAAGTGCAGGTGCCATATAGTTGCGGAGGTTCCACTTTTTTATGGGCTAGAGTGCCATATTGGTGCTAGTGCCCAAAGATGTGCGATCCTGCCACATTTCCTGGAGCGTGGGTGCTATATAGGTGCGGTGGTTCAGTATACATGCCAGTGCTGGATAGGGAAGGGTTCTATATAAGTGCAGGAAGCCATATAGTTGCGGAGGTTCCACTTTTTTGGGGCTATATTGCCATATTGGTGCTTATGCCCAAAATATGCGATCCTGCCACATTTCCTGGAGCGTGGGGGCTATATAGGTGCGGTGGTTCAGTATACATGCCAGTGCTGGATAGGGAAGGGTTCTATATAAGTGCAGGTGCCATATAGTTGCGGAGGTTCCACTTTTTTGGGGCTATATTGCCATATTGGTGCTTATGCCCAAAATATGCGATCCTGCCACATTTCCTGGAGCGTGGATGCTATATAGGTGCGGTGGTTCAGTATACATGCCAGTGCTGGATAGGGAAGGGTTCTATATAAGTGCAGGTAGCCATATAGTTGCGGAGGTTCCACTTTTTTGGGGCTATATTGCCATATTGGTGCTTATGCCCAAGATGTGCGATCCTGCCACATTTCCTGGAGCGTGGATGCTATATAGGTGCGGTGGTTCAGTATACATGCCAGTGCTGGATAGGGAAGGGTTCTATATAAGTGCAGGTGCCATATAGTTGCGGAGGTTCCACTTTTTTGGGGCTATATTGCCATATTGGTGCTTATGCCCAAAATATGCGATCCTGCCACATTTCCTGGAGCGTGGATGCTATATAGGTGCGGTGGTTCAGTATACATGCCAGTGCTGGATAGGGAAGGGTTCTATATAAGTGCAGGTGCCATATAGTTGCGGAGGTTCCACTTTTTTGGGGCTATATTGCCATATTGGTGCTTATGCCCAAAATATGCGATCCTGCCACATTTCCTGGAGCGTGGATGCTATATAGGTGCGGTGGTTCAGTATACATGCCAGTGCTGGATAGGGAAGGGTTCTATATAAGTGCAGGTGCCATATAGTTGCGGAGGTTCCACTTTTTTATGGGCTAGAGTGCCATATTGGTGCTAGTGCCCAAAATATGCGATCCTGCCACATTTCCTAGAGCGTGGGTGCTATATAGGTGCGGTGGATTCAGTATACATGCCAGTGCTGGATAGGGAAGGGTTCTATATAAGTGCAGGTGCCATATAGTTGCGGAGGTTCCACTTTTTTGGGGCTATATTGCCATATTGGTGCTAGTGCCCAAGATGTGCGATCCTGCCACATTTCCTGGAGCGTGGGGGCTATATAGGTGCGGTGGTTCAGTATACATGCCAGTGCTGGATAGGGAAGGGTTCTATATAAGTGCAGGTGCCATATAGTTGCGGAGGTTCCACTTTTTTGGGGCTATATTGCCATATTGGTGCTTATGCCCAAAATATGCGATCCTGCCACATTTCCTAGAGCGTGGGTTCTATATAGTTGCGGTGGATTCAATATACATGCCAGTGCTGGATAGGGAAGGGTTCTATATAAGTGCAGGTGCCATATAGTTGCGGAGGTTCCACTTTTTTAGGGGCTATATTGCCATATTGGTGCTTATGCCCAAAATATGCGATCCTGCCACATTTCCTAGGAGCGTGGGTGCTATATAGGTGCGGTGGTTCAGTATACATGCCAGTGCTGGATAGGGAAGGGTTCTATATAAGTGCAGGTGCCATATAGTTGCGGAGGTTCCACTTTTTTGGGGCTATATTGCCATATTGGTGCTTATGCCCAAGATGTGCGATCCTGCCACATTTCCTGGAGCGTGGATGCTATATAGGTGCGGTGGTTCAGTATACATGCCAGTGCTGGATAGGGAAGGGTTCTATATAAGTGCAGGTGCCATATAGTTGCGGAGGTTCCACTTTTTTGGGGCTATATTGCCATATTGGTGCTTATGCCCAAAATATGCGATCCTGCCACATTTCCTGGAGCGTGGATGCTATATAGGTGCGGTGGTTCAGTATACATGCCAGTGCTGGATAGGGAAGGGTTCTATATAAGTGCAGGTGCCATATAGTTGCGGAGGTTCCACTTTTTTGGGGCTATATTGCCATATTGGTGCTTATGCCCAAAATATGCGATCCTGCCACATTTCCTGGAGCGTGGATGCTATATAGGTGCGGTGGTTCAGTATACATGCCAGTGCTGGATAGGGAAGGGTTCTATATAAGTGCAGGTGCCATATAGTTGCGGAGGTTCCACTTTTTATGGGCTAGATTGCCATATTGGTGCTAGTGCCCAAAATATGCGATCCTGCCAAATTTCCTAGAGCGTGGGTGCTATATAGGTGCGGTGGTTCAGTATACATGCCAGTGCTGGATAGGGAAGGGTTCTATATAAGTGCAGGTGCCATATAGTTGCGGAGGTTCCACTTTTTTGGGGCTATATTGCCATATTGGTGCTAGTGCCCAAGATGTGCGATCCTGCCACATTTCCTGGAGCGTGGGTGCTATATAGGTGCGGTGGTTCAGTATACATGCCAGTGCTGGATAGGGAAGGGTTCTATATAAGTGCAGGTGCCATATAGTTGCGGAGGTTCCACTTTTTTGGGGCTATATTGCCATATTGGTGCTTATGCCCAAAATATGCGATCCTGCCACATTTCCTGGAGCGTGGGATGCTATATAGGTGCGGTGGTTCAGTATACATGCCAGTGCTGGATAGGGAAGGGTTCTATATAAGTGCAGGTGCCATATAGTTGCGGAGGTTCCACTTTTTTAGGGGCTATATTGCCATATTGGTGCTTATGCCCAAAATATGCGATCCTGCCACATTTCCTAGAGCGTGGGTGCTATATAGGTGCGGTGGTTCAGTATACATGCCAGTGCTGGATAGGGAAGGGTTCTATATAAGTGCAGGTGCCATATAGTTGCGGAGGTTCCACTTTTTTGGGGCTATAGTGCCATATTGGTGCTTAGTGCCCAAGATATGCGATCCTGCCACATTTCCTGGAGCGTGGGATGCTATATAGGTGCGGTGGTTCAGTATACATGCCAGTGCTGGATAGGGAAGGGTTCTATATAAGTGCAGGTGCCATATAGTTGCGGAGGTTCCACTTTTTATGGGCTAGATTGCCATATTGGTGCTTAGTGCCCAAAGATGTGCGATCCTGCCACATTTCCTGGAGCGTGGGTGCTATATAGGTGCGGTGGTTCAGTATACATGCCAGTGCTGGATAGGGAAGGGTTCTATATAAGTGCAGGTAGCCATATAGTTGCGGAGGTTCCACTTTTTTGGGGCTATATTGCCATATTGGTGCTTATGCCCAAAATATGCGATCCTGCCACATTTCCTGGAGCGTGGGTGCTATATAGGTGCGGTGGTTCAGTATACATGCCAGTGCTGGATAGGGAAGGGTTCTATATAAGTGCAGGTGCCATATAGTTGCGGAGGTTCCACTTTTTTGGGGCTATATTGCCATATTGGTGCTTATGCCCAAAATATGCGATCCTGCCACATTTCCTGGAGCGTGGATGCTATATAGGTGCGGTGGTTCAGTATACATGCCAGTGCTGGATAGGGAAGGGTTCTATATAAGTGCAGGTGCCATATAGTTGCGGAGGTTCCACTTTTTTATGGGCTAGAGTGCCATATTGGTGCTTATGCCCAAAATATGCGATCCTGCCAAATTTCCTAGAGCGTGGGTGCTATATAGGTGCGGTGGTTCAGTATACATGCCAGTGCTGGATAGGGAAGGGTTCTATATAAGTGCAGGTGCCATATAGTTGCGGAGGTTCCACTTTTTTGGGGCTATATTGCCATATTGGTGCTAGTGCCCAAGATGTGCGATCCTGCCACATTTCCTGGAGCGTGGGGGCTATATAGGTGCGGTGGTTCAGTATACATGCCAGTGCTGGATAGGGAAGGGTTCTATATAAGTGCAGGTGCCATATAGTTGCGGAGGTTCCACTTTGTTGGGGCTATATTGCCATATTGGTGCTTATGCCCAAAATATGCGATCCTGCCACATTTCCTAGAGCGTGGGTTCCAGATCGTTGCGGTGATTCAATATACATGCAAGTGCTGTATAGGGAAGGTTTCTATATAAGTGCAGGTGTCATGTAATTTCGGAAGTTCCACTTTTTTAGGGCTATATTGCCATATTGGTGCATATGCCCAAAATATGCGATCCTGCCAAATTTCCTAGAGCGTGGGTGCTATATAGGTGCGGTGGTTCAGTATACATGCCAGTGCTGGATAGGGAAGGGTTCTATATAAGTGAAGGTGCCATATAGTTGCGGAGTTCCACTTTTTTGAGGCTATAGTGCCGTATTGTTGCTAGTGCCCAAGATGTGCGATCTTGCCACATTTCCTGGAGCGTGGGTGATATATAGGTGCGGTGATGCAGTATACATGCCAGTGCTGGATAGGGAAGGGTTCTATATAAGTGCAGGTCCCATATAGTTTGGAGGTTCCACTTTTTTATGGGCTAGAGTGCCATATTGGTGCTAGTGCCCAAAGATGTGCGATCCTGCCACATTTCCTGGAGCGTGGGGGCTATATAGGTGCGGTGGTTCAGTATACATGCCAGTGCTGGATAGGGAAGGGTTCTATATAAGTGCAGGATGCCATATAGTTGCGGAGGTTCCACTTTTTTGGGGCTATATTGCCATATTGGTGCTTATGCCAAAATGTGCGATCCTGCCACATTTCCTGGAGCGTGGATGCTATATAGGTGCGGTGGTTCAGTATACATGCCAGTGCTGGATAGGGAAGGGTTCTATATAAGTGCAGGTGCCATATAGTTGCGGAGGTTCCACTTTTTTGGGGCTATATTGCCATATTGGTGCTTATGCCCAAAATATGCGATCCTGCCACATTTCCTGGAGCGTGGATGCTATATAGGTGCGGTGGTTCAGTATACATGCCAGTGCTGGATAGGGAAGGGTTCTATATAAGTGCAGGTGCCATATAGTTGCGGAGGTTCCACTTTTTTGGGGCTATATTGCCATATTGGTGCTTATGCCCAAAATATGCGATCCTGCCACATTTCCTGGAGCGTGGATGCTATATAGGTGCGGTGGTTCAGTATACATGCCAGTGCTGGATAGGGAAGGGTTCTATATAAGTGCAGGTAGCCATATAGTTGCGGAGGTTCCACTTTTTTGGGGCTATATTGCCATATTGGTGCTTATGCCCAAATATGTGCGATCCTGCCACATTTCCTGGAGCGTGGATGCTATATAGGTGCGGTGGTTCAGTATACATGCCAGTGCTGGATAGGGAAGGGTTCTATATAAGTGCAGGTGCCATATAGTTGCGGAGGTTCCACTTTTTTGGGGCTATATTGCCATATTGGTGCTTATGCCCAAAATATGCGATCCTGCCACATTTCCTGGAGCGTGGATGCTATATAGGTGCGGTGGTTCAGTATACATGCCAGTGCTGGATAGGGAAGGGTTCTATATAAGTGCAGGATGCCATATAGTTGCGGAGGTTCCACTTTTTTGGGGCTATATTGCCATATTGGTGCTTATGCCCAAGATATGCGATCCTGCCACATTTCCTGGAGCGTGGGTGCTATATAGGTGCGGTGGTTCAGTATACATGCCAGTGCTGGATAGGGAAGGGTTCTATATAAGTGCAGGTGCCATATAGTTGCGGAGGTTCCACTTTTTTGGGGCTATATTGCCATATTGGTGCTTATGCCCAAAATATGCGATCCTGCCACATTTCCTGGAGCGTGGATGCTATATAGGTGCGGTGGTTCAGTATACATGCCAGTGCTGGATAGGGAAGGGTTCTATATAAGTGCAGGTGCCATATAGTTGCGGAGGTTCCACTTTTTTGGGGCTATATTGCCATATTGGTGCTTATGCCCAAATATGCGATCCTGCCACATTTCCTGGAGCGTGGATGCTATATAGGTGCGGTGGTTCAGTATACATGCCAGTGCTGGATAGGGAAGGGTTCTATATAAGTGCAGGTGCCATATAGTTGCGGAGGTTCCACTTTTTTGGGGCTATATTGCCATATTGGTGCTTATGCCCAAAATATGCGATCCTGCCACATTTCCTGGAGCGTGGATGCTATATAGGTGCGGTGGTTCAGTATACATGCCAGTGCTGGATAGGGAAGGGTTCTATATAAGTGCAGGTAGCCATATAGTTGCGGAGGTTCCACTTTTTTGGGGCTATATTGCCATATTGGTGCTTATGCCCAAGATGTGCGATCCTGCCACATTTCCTGGAGCGTGGGTGCTATATAGGTGCGGTGGTTCAGTATACATGCCAGTGCTGGATAGGGAAGGGTTCTATATAAGTGCAGGTGCCATATAGTTGCGGAGGTTCCACTTTTTTATGGGCTAGAGTGCCATATTGGTGCTAGTGCCCAAAGATGTGCGATCCTGCCACATTTCCTGGAGCGTGGGTGCTATATAGGTGCGGTGGTTCAGTATACATGCCAGTGCTGGATAGGGAAGGGTTCTATATAAGTGCAGGTGCCATATAGTTGCGGAGGTTCCACTTTTTTGGGGCTATATTGCCATATTGGTGCTTATGCCCAAAATATGCGATCCTGCCACAATTTCCTGGAGCGTGGGTGCTATATAGGTGCGGTGGTTCAGTATACATGCCAGTGCTGGATAGGGAAGGGTTCTATATAAGTGCAGGTGCCATATAGTTGCGGAGGTTCCACTTTTTATGGGCTAGAGTGCCATATTGGTGCTAGTGCCCAAAATATGCGATCCTGCCACATTTCCTAGGAGCGTGGGTGCTATATAGGTGCGGTGGTTCAGTATACATGCCAGTGCTGGATAGGGAAGGGTTCTATATAAGTGCAGGTGCCATATAGTTGCGGAGGTTCCACTTTTTTGGGGCTATAGTGCCATATTGGTGCTTAGTGCCCAAAGATGTGCGATCCTGCCACATTTCCTGGAGCGTGGGTGCTATATAGGTGCGGTGGTTCAGTATACATGCCAGTGCTGGATAGGGAAGGGTTCTATATAAGTGCAGGTAGCCATATAGTTGCGGAGGTTCCACTTTTTTGGGGCTATATTGCCATATTGGTGCTTATGCCCAAAATATGCGATCCTGCCACATTTCCTGGAGCGTGGATGCTATATAGGTGCGGTGGTTCAGTATACATGCCAGTGCTGGATAGGGAAGGGTTCTATATAAGTGCAGGTGCCATATAGTTGCGGAGGTTCCACTTTTTATGGGGCTATAGTGCCATATTGGTGCTTAGTGCCCAAAGATGTGCGATCCTGCCACATTTCCTGGAGCGTGGGTGCTATATAGGTGCGGTGGTTCAGTATACATGCCAGTGCTGGATAGGGAAGGGTTCTATATAAGTGCAGGTGCCATATAGTTGCGGAGGTTCCACTTTTTATGGGCTATATTGCCATATTGGTGCTTATGCCCAAAATATGCGATCCTGCCACATTTCCTGGAGCGTGGGATGCTATATAGGTGCGGTGGTTCAGTATACATGCCAGTGCTGGATAGGGAAGGGTTCTATATAAGTGCAGGTGCCATATAGTTGCGGAGGTTCCACTTTTTTATGGGCTAGAGTGCCATATTGGTGCTAGTGCCCAAAATATGCGATCCTGCCACATTTCCTGGAGCGTGGGTGCTATATAGGTGCGGTGGTTCAGTATACATGCCAGTGCTGGATAGGGAAGGGTTCTATATAAGTGCAGGTGCCATATAGTTGCGGAGGTTCCACTTTTTTGGGGCTATATTGCCATATTGGTGCTTATGCCCAAAATATGCGATCCTGCCACATTTCCTGGAGCGTGGTATGCTATATAGGTGCGGTGGTTCAGTATACATGCCAGTGCTGGATAGGGAAGGGTTCTATATAAGTGCAGGTGCCATATAGTTGCGGAGGTTCCACTTTTTTGGGGCTATATTGCCATATTGGTGCTTATGCCCAAAATATGCGATCCTGCCACATTTCCTGGAGCTGTGTATGCTATATAGTTGCGGTGGTTCAGTATACATGCCAGTGCTGGATAGGGAAGGGTTCTATATAAGTGCAGAAGCCATATAGTTGCGGAGGTTCCACTTTTTTGGGGCTATATTGCCATATTGGTGCTTATGCCCAAGATGTGCGATCCTGCCACATTTCCTGGAGCGTGGATGCTATATAGGTGCGGTGGTTCAGTATACATGCCAGTGCTGGATAGGGAAGGGTTCTATATAAGTGCAGGTGCCATATAGTTGCGGAGGTTCCACTTTTTTGGGGCTATATTGCCATATTGGTGCTTATGCCCAAAATATGCGATCCTGCCACATTTCCTGGAGCGTGGTATGCTATATAGGTGCGGTGGTTCAGTATACATGCCAGTGCTGGATAGGGAAGGGTTCTATATAAGTGCAGGTGCCATATAGTTGCGGAGGTTCCACTTTTTTGGGGCTATATTGCCATATTGGTGCTTATGCCCAAAATATGCGATCCTGCCACATTTCCTGGAGCGTGGTATGCTATATAGTTGCGGTGGTTCAGTATACATGCCAGTGCTGGATAGGGAAGGGTTCTATATAAGTGCAGAAGCCATATAGTTGCGGAGGTTCCACTTTTTTGGGGCTATATTGCCATATTGGTGCTTATGCCCAAGATGTGCGATCCTGCCACATTTCCTGGAGCGTGGGGGCTATATAGGTGCGGTGGTTCAGTATACATGCCAGTGCTGGATAGGGAAGGGTTCTATATAAGTGCAGGTGCCATATAGTTGCGGAGGTTCCACTTTTTTATGGGCTAGAGTGCCATATTGGTGCTAGTGCCAAAGATGTGCGATCCTGATACATTTCCTGGAGCGTGGGGGCTATAGGGGTGCGGTGGTTCAGTATACATGCCAGTGCTGGATAGGGAAGGGTTCTATATAAGTGCAGGAAGCCATATAGTTGCGGAGGTTCTACTTTTTTGGGGCTATATTGCCATATTGGTGCTTATGCCCAAAATATGCGATCCTGCCACATTTCCTGGAGCGTGGATGCTATATAGCTGGGGTGGTTCAGTATACATGCCAGTGCTGGATAGGGAAGGGTTCTATATAAGTGCAGGTGCCATATAGTTGCGGAGGTTCCACTTTTTTGGGGCTATATTGCCATATTGGGGCTTATGCCCAAAATATGCGATCCTGCCACATTTCCTGGAGTGTGTATGCTATATAGTTGCGGTGGTTCAGTATACATGCCAGTGCTGGATAGGGAAGGGTTCTATATAAGTGCAGAAGCCATATAGTTGCGGTGGTTCAGTATACATGCCAGTGCTGGATAGGGAAGGGTTCTATATAAGTGCAGAAGCCATATAGTTGCGGAGGTTCCACTTTTTTGGGGCTATATTGCCATATTGGTGCTTATGCCCAAGATGTGCGATCCTGCCACATTTCCTGGAGCGTGGGGGCTATATAGGTGCGGTGGTTCAGTATACATGCCAGTGCTGGATAGGGAAGGGTTCTATATAAGTGCAGGTGCCATATAGCTGCGGAGGTTCCACTTTTTTATGGGCTAGAGTGCCATATTGGTGCTAGTGCCCAAAATATGCGATCCTGCCAAATTTCCTAGAGCGTGGGTGCTATATAGGTGCGGTGGTTCAGTATACATGCCAGTGCTGGATAGGGAAGGGTTCTATATAAGTGCAGGTGCCATATAGTTGCGGAGGTTCCACTTTTTTGGGGCTATATTGCCATATTGGGGCTTATGCCCAAAATATGCGATCCTGCCACATTTCCTGGAGTGTGTATGCTATATAGTTGCGGTGGTTCAGTATACATGCCAGTGCTGGATAGGGAAGGGTTCTATATAAGTGCAGAAGCCATATAGTTGCGGAGGTTCCACTTTTTTGGGGCTATATTGCCATATTGGTGCTTATGCCCAAGATGTGCGATCCTGCCACATTTCCTGGAGCGTGGGGGCTATATAGGTGCGGTGGTTCAGTATACATGCCAGTGCTGGATAGGGAAGGGTTCTATATAAGTGCAGGTGCCATATAGTTGCGGAGGTTCCACTTTTTTATGGGCTAGAGTGCCATATTGGTGCTAGTGCCCAAGATGTGCGATCCTGCCACATTTCCTGGCAGCGTGGGGCTATATAGGTGCGGTGGTTCAGTATACATGCCAGTGCTGGATAGGGAAGGGTTCTATATAAGTGCAGGTGCCATATAGTTGCGGAGGTTCCACTTTTTTGGGGCTATATTGCCATATTGGTGCTTATGCCCAAAATATGCGATCCTGCCACATTTCCTGGAGCTGTGGGGGCTATATAGGTGCGGTGGTTCAGTATACATGCCAGTGCTGGATAGGGAAGGGTTCTATATAAGTGCAGGTGCCATATAGTTGCGGATGTTCCACTTTTTTGGGGCTAGAGTGCCATATTGGTGCTAGTTCCCAAAATATGCGATCCTGCCAAATTTCCTAGAGCGTGGGTGCTATATAGGTGCGGTGGTTCAGTATACATGCCAGTGCTGGATAGGGAAGGGTTCTATATAAGTGCAGGTGCCATATAGTTGCGGAGGTTCCAGTTTTTTGGGGCTATATTGCCATATTGGTGCTTATGCCCAAAATATGCGATCCTGCCACATTTCCTAGAGCGTGGTTTCCAGATCGTTGCGGTGATTCAATATACATGCAAGTGCTGTATAGGGAAGGTTTCTATATAAGTGCAGGTGTCATATAATTTCGGAGGTTCCACTTTTTTAGGGCTATATTGCCATATTGGTGCTTATGCCCAAAATATGCGATCCTGCCAAATTTCCTAGAGCGTGGGTGCTATATAGGTGCGGTGGTTCAGTATACATGCCAGTGCTGGATAGGGAAGGGTTCTATATAAGTGCAGGTGCCATATAGTTGCGGAGGTTCCACTTTTTTGGGGCTATATTGCCATATTGGGGCTTATGCCCAAAATATGCGATCCTGCCACATTTCCTGGAGTGTGTATGCTATATAGTTGCGGTGGTTCAGTATACATGCCAGTGCTGGATAGGGAAGGGTTCTATATAAGTGCAGGTGCCATATACTTGCGGAGGTTCCAGTTTTTTGGGGCTATATTGCCATATTGGTGCTTATGCCCAAAATATGCGATCCTGCCACATTTCCTAGAGCGTGGTTTCCAGATCGTTGCGGTGATTCAATATACATGCAAGTGCTGTATAGGGAAGGTTTCTATATAAGTGCAGGTGTCATATAATTTCGGAGGTTCCACTTTTTTAGGGCTATATTGCCATATTGGTGCTTATGCCCAAAATATGCGATCCTGCCAAATTTCCTAGAGCGTGGGTGCTATATAGGTGCGGTGGTTCAGTATACATGCCAGTGCTGGATAGGGAAGGGTTCTATATAAGTGAAGGTGCCATATAGTTGCGGAGTTCCACTTTTTTGAGGCTATAGTGCCGTATTGTTGCTAATGCCCAAGATGTGCGATCTTGCCACATTTCCTGGAGCGTGGGTGATATATGGGTGCGGTGATTCAGTATACATGCCAGTGCTGGTTAGGGAAGGATTCTATATAAGTGCAGGTGCCATATAGTTGCGGAGGTTCCACTTTTTTGGGGCTATATTGCCATTGGTTATGAATTAGTGGACTGTTTAATCGTTTATATCTTGAGCTTATTTATTATTTATTGATTATTTAATATTGGTGGTTATAGTACAATTATATTACAAGAATAGCGGGGGGTTCGATTCTGCGGCGGTACAAACTATGCGTGCGGGCGGCTTCGTCTCGAAGTTTCTACTGCGGTTCAAACTAAGCGTGCGGGCGGCTTCGTCTAGAAGTTTCTACTGCATCAACTCCGCGAAAAGAAGTCGAGCAAAAGGGAATTGAAAGATCACGCGATAAGACTCGACGCGACGGTCTCAATGCAAAACAACGGAACGCATCGCTGTGTGCGTGTGCAGCTGCGGGCTTGGCTATGCGTGTGAGAACATTACAGTTATGTTTTGGACACGAGCAAAACAACAACACAGCTATGCGCGTAAAAATAGTTACTTAGGCGGTGTACTACATGAACATTGAACACTCTTGTACACTCCTCGGGCGGTTTTGACGGTGACCACTCGAACCCTCTCGTCTTGGCCAGGATGAACTTCGGTGATTCGCCCAAGCAGCCACTTGCTAGGCGGTTGATTTGGCTCCTTCAGTACCACAAGAGTGTCCACGGTTATGTCGTTGGACTCCTGCTGCCATTTCGTGCGAGGTTGCAAGCAAGTAAAGTATTCCAGATTCCAACGTTTCCAGAATCCTTGAACCTTGGCTTGCAGTTGTCTCCAACGCTGCAGTCTGTTAATGTTGACGTCTAACAAGGACGGCTCCGGCACCGACATGTGAGGTTGACCTGTAAGAAAATGAGCGGGGGTAAGGGGATCCAAGCTGTGATCGCTGGGCGCGCACAGTGGGCGAGAGTTGAGTAACCCTTCAATCTGAGTTAAAATTGTTGAATATTCCTCGAAGGTTAACGCACTGCTACCAATTACTCGGCGAAGGTGGAGTTTGATAGATCGTACGCCTGTTTCCCAAAGACCTCCAAAGTGCGGGGCAGATGGCGGAATGAAGTGCCAGTTGATGTCCTGACTCGTCAGAAAATTAGCAATTTCCTCGTCTTGACTTTGAGATACAGCTATCCGTTGCATCTCCGTTAGTTCCTTTCTGGCTCCATGGAATGTTGTGCCATTGTCCGAGTACAAGTCGGATATAGGGCCACGTCGAGACCAAAAACGTTTGAAAGCGGCGATAAATGCAGGAGTCGTCAAATCACTGACGAGCTCGATATGAATTGCTTTGGTGGACAGACAAACAAAGATGGCAAACCAAGCTTTGCCAAACTTCGGTGTCCGACCTGCTGATGTCTTGATGGTAGCTGGTCCAGCGTAATCCAATCCAGAATGTAGAAAGCAGCGGGTGGGCTGAACGCGAACGGCGGGAAGATCAGCCATGAGCTGTGTACTCGTTCCTTTGCGCTGGAGGAAGCATATCTTGCAGTTGAATACAATTTTGCGGACTATGTTACGGGCTCCCAGGATCCAATACTTCTGTCTCAACGTGTGAAACATAAATTCGACTCCAGCGTGTAACGATGTGACGTGCTGGTGTCTAGCTATTAAAACAGCGACTGGTGATTCCTTTGGAAGAAGTATGGGATGTTTTGCGTCATAGGTTGTCATCGAGTTTCCAATGCGTCCTCCTACGCGCAGAATTCCTTGGTCGTCAACAAATGGAGTGTAGTGAATCAACTTGGATTTTTGAGAAAGGGCTTGTCCAGTGCTCAGCTGTCTGTACTCCACTTGGAAGAACTCCATCTGGACATGTTTGATTACCCTAGAGCGGGCATATTGAAGCTCCCATGACGATAAAAATGATGACAGGCGGTCCTTGCAACGAAGACGATGTACGAACCGAAAGCAATAGCTAAGTGTCCGCAAGAGATGTGACCAGGAGGAAGCTTTGTTGATCATACAGTTAAGATCATCTCCTTCATTGGAAATGTGTAGATTAACTTGGGGCTTGACCTTTACTTCCATCCGCTCAGCGTCCTCAGTCGACAGTGCGAACTTGGCCTTAGCAGGTGGCCAAGTGCGATGTGATTGGGAAAGCCACGGTGGTCCATTCCACCACAGTTGATGTTCTACCAGATCCTTTGGTAGAAGTCCGCGTGATGCACAGTCCGCGGGATTGTCCTCAGTGCGAATGTGGGCAGCTACGTGGCAGCAGCTACGTGGGCAAGCTTCTAGAATCTCAGCCGTGCGATTACAAACATAAGTGTTCCAAGTCCGTGGGGGTGATGAGAGCCAATGTAGTACAAGTTCGGAGTCTGACCAACACGAAGTACTGGAAATAGGAATAGTTAGAGTTTGCTTAACCAGAGACATCAATTTCGACAGAAGATGGGCGGCATTCAACTCGAGCCGTGGGATGGAGATAGGTTTGATGGGTGCCACCCGGGTTTTTGCGGCGATCAGTGTTACAGCGTAGTCATTATTGACTCTCACGCGACTGTAGATGACAGCGGCGTATGCATGAGATGACGCATCGGCGAATCCATGCAGCTCCGTTGCTTGAAGTGGCGAGGATAGGTAGCGGGGTATGCGACAGCTTTCCAGTAAATGAACTTCGGCTACAAACTGTTGCCACCGTGCGCATAGCTGCGCGAGTAGTGGTTCGTTCCAGTCGACCGAGCTCAGCCAACTATAAATGTCCTGTGGCAGCGATTTGAGTAGTGACCAACAGTTTGAACTCCATTTTCGAAGTTTAAATTGAGCTTGGCTCAATAGCAAAATTAATTCATCTTTGAGTGCAATGAGATCGTCGATACTATCGCAACCAGTAGGGATATCATCCACGTACGCGTCTCGTACAAGCACAGCAGCAGCCTTCGGATACAAATCGGCATGATCTTGCGCGATCTGCTTGAGAACTCGAACAGCCAAGAACGGCGAAGACGCTAAACCATACGTCACGGTCAGCAATCGATAATGATCGAGTGTAGCAGTCTCCTCCTTTCGCCAGACAATCCGTTGGTAATGCGTGTGATCTTCTGAAACCAGGATGCCTCTAAACATTTTCTCAATGTCCGTACAAAACACATAGCGATGCTGACGGAAACGTAGACATACTCCAAGTAAATCCCTTTGAATAGGTGGTCCGATGTGTAGTCGTGAATTAAGTGAAGATCCATTGCAGTCCTCCCCAGAGCCATCGAATAAAACTCGGCATTTCGTGGTGGTGCTATCTGGTTTAAATACTGCGTGGTGTGCTAAGTAATTGTGATTGGCGGGACCGTTTTCTACGGTAGTAGAAGGAATCACCTCCATGTGTCCTCGTTGTATATAATCCTCCATAAACTCGACATACTGTTGTTTGAGCGCAGGAAATTTTCGAAATTTCCGCTCGAGAGAAGAAAAGCGGCGTAGTGCTTGTGGCAGTGTGGACCCCATCGGAGGGGCAGATTCCTTGAACGGGTATTGGACGATGTACACGCCATCGTTTCTGCGGGCGTGCGTATGAACGAAGTGTTGCTCAGCGGGATCACTAGCATCAATGGTAGCGTCACTTGGTTGAACTCGTTCCATGTCCATGAACGATCGAACCAAAGTGTCCAGATCCTCGTGCGCGTGATGTGCTAGTGCGTGGTTGTGAGCATCACTACTGAGATGGTAGCTGCCTGTAATGACCCAACCAAAATTAGTATGAAGTGCAATAGGATATTCAGAACCAAACTCTTTGCTTTGTCCAGTGTACAGGTTCCAAAGCTGATCAGCTCCTAAGATCACGTCGATTTCGCCTGGTTTACCAAATGTAGGGTCCGCTAAGGGTAGATCACGAATCCTTTTCCACATCGGTGTGTTAGACTCGATCCTCTGGGCTGGAATCGAGGAGGTTAAAGTGTTCATAATCAGACCTGCTACCACCACTGAGGCCGAGCTTGTGCGGGAGAGCAGCGTGAATGTGGCGCGACCTCTAGTAACCCCAGCAGGATTTGCGCCTAGACCAACCACTGGTATACGAGCGTGGGTGCGCGGCAAACCAATTCGTTGAATAAATGATTCGGCGACCATCGTTATAGTCGAACCAGTATCCAACAGTATCCTGCAGGTGGTCTCGTTGCCCCAGGAGTCGACTATAGTGGCCAAAATCGTTGGCAATATGGCCTGACTCTTGGCCACGAATTTCCTCTCCAATGTATGATGGCTGACCACGGCAGGATCAGCGTCAGCAGGGAAACTGGAGGAGCGGACGGGTGAGTCAGCGGAGTTATTGACATCAGCGGAAGCCGTGACAGAGCGTATGTCCTCTGGATGAACAAGAGTGTGGTGCCTCAGCTTACACAGTCGGCACGTGTTTGTGGAATTACACTCCTTGACTTGATGAGATCGGCTTAGACAATTGAAGCACAAATGACCATCCCTTGCGAACTTGCGGCGGTCCACAACATCCAGAGCCTTGAATTGAGTGCACGCATAAAGACTGTGTTGCTCGTGACAATATACACAATCACGAGCAGACGTATTTGGCACGTCCACATGATGAGAAATTGCACGACGTTTATTCAGCACCGTGTGTGTATCCTGGATTAGCTTTGGATCTTGACAAGACTCAAGTGCATCGCAACGGGCGAAGACAAAGCCAAACAGGTCATTTATGGTCACATTTTCCTTGCACGATTCACTGGAGGTGGCCCACGCTTCCTTGCATTCCGGGTCTAACTTTGAGAGTAAGATATGGATTAGCCACACATCGCGGCTGTCGCAGCTCAGCGCATGTAGACCACGTATACTTTCGTCAGCGGTGTCGACTATCTTACGCAACTCGGCGATGTTTGAACCCTTTGCGGTTGGCAACGAAAGAAAGTTTTGAATGAACGAACGAGCAATCAGTGACTTCTTGTTGTAGCGATTTTCGAGCCTCTCCCATGCGTCCTGGTAATTGGCATCCGATACGGGAATATGTTTTATCAGAGACAACGCTTCACCATCCAGATAGGATTTCAAATAATGAAACTTTTGGCACTTGGACAGACTACTCTTCTTGTCGACTGAGCCTAAGAACAAGTCACTAAACTGACACCAATCCTCGTATCTGCCCGAAAACGTCGGAATGCGTATTTTCTCGAACTGCAGCTCTGTGGTTCCCGATGAGTCCCGAATCCTCTCCAGAAGTTGAGTTTGTCCCTCAAATAAGCGTTCCACAGTGGTCGATAGCAGTAGATTTGAGTTGTCGTGCTCATTCTCGTGACTGCTCCGGTCACGTATGGCTTCAGTGAAGATACTATGCGCACTAAAGAACCTTTTCTCATATTCGGGGATGTCCAAATCCGGATCCACGTATTCATCTTCATCATTATATTGCACCAGCTCTTCAGACAGCTCCATAAAGCGGTTGAAAGTTGCAACAAGTCGGTCCAACTTGTGCTCTAATGTTTGCACAGAAGTACATGACTGTACAAACTCTTGAGCCTCCGCAGCCACGCGAGTTAATTGGGATTTGCAGGCCCCACGTTGCTGAATTAGACGATGCACTAGGGCCTTCATGGCAAACAGCGGGTAACGGTATCACTCAATATGTATCTAAATAAACTCAAACGCGGAGATCCGGCTCGAAGGACCAAAATTTGCTATGGTTATGAATTAGTGGACTGTATAATCGTTTATATCTTGAGCTTATTTATTATTTATTGATTATTTAATATTGGTGGTTATAGTACAATTATATTACAAGAATAGCGGGGGGTTCGATTCTGCGGCGGTACAAACTATGCGTGCGGGCGGCTTCGTCTCGAAGTTTCTACTGCGGTTCAAACTAAGCGTGCGGGCGGCTTCGTCTAGAAGTTTCTACTGCATCAACTCCGCGAAAAGAAGTCGAGCAAAAGGGAATTGAAAGATCACGCGATAAGACTCGACGCGACGGTCTCAATGCAAAACAACGGAACGCATCGCTGTGTGCGTGTGCAGCTGCGGGCTTGGCTATGCGTGTGAGAACATTACAGTTATGTTTTGGACACGAGCAAAACAACAACACAGCTATGCGCGTAAAAATAGTTACTTAGGCGGTGTACTACAATCAGCGTGTAAATAGGTCAATCGCAATATACATGAACATTGAATTAAAAACTACGAGGCTCATTTCTCACCAGCCATATTGGTGCTTATGCCCAAAATATGCGATCCTGCCATATTTCCTGGAGTGTGTATGCTATATAGTTGCGGTGGTTCAGTATACATGCCAGTGCTGGATAGGGAAGGGTTCTATACAAGCGAAGGTGCCATATAGTTGCGGAGTTCCACTTTTTTGACGCTATAGTGCCGTATTGTTGCTAGTGCCCTGTAATATGTCAATATTACAATTATAACACTGGCACGTCTGTGCCGTTTGACTTCGGTTTTTAGAATGTCTTTATTGAATTTATTCTTATAACTCAACATTCTTACGCCAACAGCGGAGCGGCTTCATACATATTTGTCTTATCAGCATAATCGAGAGGGCAAGAGCCGTATGTACATATGTGTATATATATATATGCTTCAAGTGGTCAGCGTGGGAATGCTGACTTAGCTTAGCGCATAAACGGCGATCATATTGCACGCTCACTTGGAGTGGTTTTGTTTGTGTACTGCAACAATGTGTTGCTGATACATTTATTGTTAACCATTGGGTACAGTGTACACTCAATATATGCACATACTACATCTCCCTCCTTTTGAAAAATAACGTAATTAAATGTAGTTATTTTACTTAAATTTATTTTATATATATAAAAAATTTTGATTTGAGGATTTTTTGTATTTGTAATGTATTTAATGTTTTTTTTTTTTTTGTGTATACATATCTTTTTGCACATCTTGTATAATTAAATTTTTTATTCTTTTTTTTTTGTATTTTATTTGTTTTATTTTGTGTCTGTTATGAATTAAAAGATTTTAACCTATCTTTGTGAACTGTTTGTTTTTTATTCTTATTTCCGGAAATAACTATATTATCATTATCTTCGATTTTTTCAACTATATAGGGCCCTGTGTATTTAAGATCTAGCTTATGGCCTAGTTCGTTTTTTAGTAGAACTTTATCTCCTATTGATAGCGTTATGTTCCTAGTTTTTAAATCATAAATTTCCTTATTTTTCTGTTTATTTAACTCGAGCATATTTCTTGCTCTTTTGTATGCTACTTCTAATCTATATCTACTTTCTTTAGCGTAGTCTTCTATGTTATATATAGGTTCTATATTACTTATGCTATCAAAATATTTTGGTAGATTATTAGTCTTACCAAATACTAACTCATATGGACAATAATTATGTGCCATAGAGGGGGTTGTATTGAAACAATAAACAAAATATGGAAGCCATACGTCCCAATCAGTTTTATTTACTGATATATAGGATCGTATGTATTCGTTAAATGTTCTGTGGCTTCTTTCTATTGTTCCAACAGTTTGATGATGGTGTGCAGTTGATGTTATATTTTTTATTTTTAAATATTTGCACAAATCGTTTATAATTGAATTTTTATATTCCGTTCCCATGTCCGAAATGAACGTCTTCATTGGACCGTACTTGAGAATAAATGATTCAAATATTGCCGTTGCAACGGTTGCTGCGCTTTTATTTGCGACAGGTATAGCAACTAGATATTTAGTCAAGTCACATATGAGCGTGACTGCATATTCATTGCCTTTTTCTGACTTGGGTAGTGGACCAATTGTATCCACTATCACTCTGTCAAAAGCCTTCATCGGGGTTTCTGTAATTGTTAAAGGGGTCTTTATATTTGTTGTTGTTTTTGCTTTTTGACATTTCTGACATTTCCGGATGTGCTCTGTTATATCGCGAGTCATACCTTTCCAGTAATAATGTCTTTTGACCTTGGCCAAGGTTTTTGCAATGCCTGTGTGACCTCCTTGTACTGGATCATCATGTAGTGTAGACAATATAGCTTCTTTCTCTTTAACATTTGTTAATGTGGTCACCGGGTTGAGTAGCGCTACTCTCAATGTTTTCAATATTTTATTGCCCATAATTTTGAAATTATCTATTGAAACCTTTTCAAAGATATTTTCCCACGGTGCCATTTTCAATTGGCTGATTTTTAATATACCGGCTTCTTTTTCTAGCCTTGGAAATAGTTGTCCTAAGTCAATATTTCCATTATTAGTATATAAATCTCCAATATCAATTCTTGCTATAATTTTCTTACCATGTTTAAAGAAACATAGCACATCTTTTATATGCAAGGTCACTACTTTACGTACTTCATCATTATTAATGACTTCGTATACGTTGGGCTGAGAAGCTGTTTCGGTAGATTGCTTTGGCATCTCTACTTTGTTGTTTTCTGCGCAGAATTTTTGTCTACTTTGATACCTGGTAGTGACTTTCAGGACTTTATTTTGTATGTCTTTTAGTTCAGATATTGTTATCCGTGACAATGCATCGGCTACAAAATTATCTTTGCCTCTTAGGTACTCTACAGTAAAATTATACTCCTCTAATTCAAGTCTCATACGCGTTAATTTAGAACTGGGGTTTGTCATTGAAAACAAAAATGTTAGTGGTCTATGGTCTGTTTTTACTATGAAATGAGTTCCGTAGACATAGGGTCTAAATTTGGTGATTGCCCAATAAATAGCTGTTAACTCTTGTTCCGTCGTACTTTTGTTACTTTCTCCTTTGGTAAATGCTCTCGATGCGTAAGCTATTGGGAGTTGAGTTCCGTTGTGGGCTTGTGTTAGCACTGCACCACAGGCTTGCTTACTAGCATCTGTGATTATACAAAATTCTTTCGTAAAATCTGGATATTGTAACAGAGTAGGCTTTATTAATTGAGCTTTAAGATATTCAAATGCATTTTGACAGTCATTAGTCCATTCAAATGGAACATTCTTTTTATTTAATCTTGTTATATGCCTAGAATAATCGGCGAAATTTTTGATGAATCGTCTGTAGTAATTACAAAATGCTATAAAACGTCTAGCGCTATCAGAGTCATGTGGGACTGGATAATTTAATATGACGTCAAACTTTTTGTCATCTGGTAAGATTCCCTTATCTGTGCATTTGTGGCCCAAAAATGTGACTTCATGCATGAAAAATGAACATTTTTCAGGATGTAGTTTCAAGTTGTGTTTCCTACACATGTCAAAAACACTAATTAAATTGTTAAGCATGTGTTTTTCGGAACAACCGATTACTATTAAGTCATCCATATAGAGGAATGCTTGTGATGGTTCAAGTCCAGAGAATGCGATAGTCATCATTCTTTGGAATGAATTGGGAGCTATTTTCAAACCAAATGGTAATCGCGTGAAGCGATAAGAGCCGTTGCTCGTTGAAAAGGATGTTATATCTCTAGAGTTTTCGTCTAGCTCAATCTGATGGAATCCTGACATTAAGTCAAGGCAAGAGAAATATTTTGCTCTTCCTAGTTGATCCAAGATATCATCGATCCTAGGAAGTGGAAATTTATCGGATAGTAATTTTTTATTAATTTGGCGATAGTCAACTACTAATCGCCATTTTTTCTTTTTGTTGTCTATGGATTTCTTTGGTACTAGTAAAAGTGGACTGTTGTATTCTGAGGCTGACGGTTCAACTATTCTATCTTTGATTAGTTTATCGACTTGAGCTTGGATTTCGTATTTTTGACTATGAGGATTTCTATAATTTTTTATATATACAGGTTCATTATCTTTTAATCTTAGTTTCTGCTTGTAAAAATTATTGGTTGTTATTGATTCGGTATCAAGTCCGAATATGTCTGCGTAGTTACAACAAAGTTCTTTTAATTGTTTATTAAATAGTTTTGGAAAATTTTTAGATAACTTTGATATAACATCGTTCGTTCTAGTTTCATTATTTATTTCGGATATATCTTAATTTGCTAATGGTTCATAATTCAACTTATTTATATTGATCATTTGGTCGGTACTAGTTGTATTAAGTAAACGGACGAATGCATTTGCAGTTGTTACGACTGTGTTTGCTGCATATATACCAGGTTGAATTTCCTGGTTCGGAATAAAAATGCTATCTTCATTTGAAGTTAACTCAATTTTACGGACAACTTCGGATCGTGCTGGTAACACTATTGTATTGTTACCAGAGCTGTGATTTATGGGAACATAAATAGGGTAGTTTAGATTGTCTGGTCTTATTATGAGCAGATCTTTTGAAGGTGTGAAATCTAGTTGACAATTAAATTTTTTAATAAAATCTATTCCTAAAATTCCATCACACGGTATAGAAAAAGTTGATTCGACAATATGGAAGTTGTGTGGAATTATATATTTAGTTGTTTGTATTTCTAAGGATGTCATTCCTTTAGATTGAATTAATCCTTGATTAATTCCCTGAATATTTATTTTGTTGTTTTTGTTTATGTCATTAAAAGTGTCTGAACTGTCTTTTAACAGAGATATGTCTGCACCAGTATCTATCAAAAATATTAATTTCTTGCCTGTAGCTACGTTTGTGAATGTTACGAATATATTTATACTAAGATTAATCGAATGAACCTTTTTACTGTCTATTGCTGTGTACCTAAGGGCTGTTGTGAGTTTCCCGATTCATTCTGGGCAATTCTCACATTGTTGTTATTGCCATTATTATTGTTATGGCCTCTGTATGAGTTACCGCGGCCTCTATAGTTTCCTCTATATTGGCCTCTACCTCTGTTGTTGCCATAATTATTATTTTGGTAGTTTCCACGGTAGTTTCCGCGGTTATACGCTCGGTTAGTGTTATATCTCTGTTGTGCAGCATATAGGACTGTATTTGGGTGTCCTACTGCGTCTGTGCAACTATCGACGAACACAGTTGTAATCTCACTCATTGTATTGAAATTTCGTGATTTCATTACAGACCTAACTTCGTCAATTGTGCTGTTTCCTATGATTGATTTTACAGCAACTTGTAGGCTCAATTCTTCGGCATATTCTTGCGATACACCGTTAATCATATGTGCCGATTGCAAAGCCCTTGTCAACTGTTCAACTTCTTGAATATATTGACTTGCCGTCTTTTGCTTTTGCTGCAGATTGAACAATTTAGCTGATATTGCTTTGGCTGATTCGCCTTTTATACCGCTTTTTAGTTTGTCTATTATGGACACTATTGTTTGTTCAGTGGTGATTAAGTTTCGAATATGGCCTTTGAGTTTAGTTTTTATTAGGTTGACTGCTGTAGTTTCATGTGTTCCCTTAAGTGAATCCACTAAGCTAAGAGCATCAATGAAACTTTGTAGATTCTCAGGCTTTCCACTAAACTCAGGTATGAGTGAAGCGGCTAGCTTAAGAAATTCTAGTTGTGACATGGCCATTTTTAGAGTTTTTACTTCAGTAATAGACTCTGATTCAGAATCAACTAGATTGGTTAGTGTGATTACCGCTGGTATCGTAAGGTCGCCTAGGTCTTCTTCTTTTATATGTGTATCTGAACCGCTTGCGATTTCAGATTCGCCCTCTAAATCTGTGTTTGTGTCTTCCTCGACTAATACTGGAGTATTCAAAATCGAAGGTATAGTTATGTCTAGTGAATATTTTGATTTGATGCTATTTAAATTTGTTTTTAATCTATTCAAAAATCTTGATACATACGACCAATGCTGAGTATTTAACTTTTCTTTATTGTCGTGTATCAGGGAACGAGCTTGGTTAAAACATGCAACTAATAGTGTCGCGTGTCTACTTATAGTTTCGTTTGAAATATTCCTATTTTGTGCTAGGCACTTGTATGATTTATCAAAATTTTCTTTTATTTTAACTAATGCGGCATTAATATTTTGCCATTCCATTTCATTTTAAAATAATTATTAAAATGTGCAAAAACATTTATAGGTTTTCAATCAAATAATGATATATTTTTATTCATGATTCGTTTTGGACTTTTTCTTTTATTTTTGGCCAATTTTCGTTACCATTATAAATTTGTTTTAAATTTTGTCCAGGTCATCTGCCCGGCTTTGATAGCGTTTCTTTATGCATCTATTATGTAGTTTATACAATTTATATAATAGATGTCCTATGATTATAATGAAAATAATAGCAATAAGTATTGTTATTAGCTTTAGGTCGGTGTTATTGACTTCGACTTTGTTTATTACATTCGCTGTCGAATCTACCGATTTTACATCTACTAAACCCATTGTGTAAAAATTTTCGAAATTTTCTTCAAATTTACTTATTTTGTTTGTTCGTGACATATGTATATACAAAAACAAATTTCCTTTTTTTTTCTTTTATACTACTGTATAGATTCTTTGTTAATTGTTGAAATTAATTTATAATTTATATATATTTTTTTTTCAGTTTTTTTTTTTTTACATTTCTTCCTGCCTAGTGTTTGTGTGGCTTTACAGGCCTCACTCTAATTGGGCAGATGTTATTCTGCTCAATTTTACAATTTTAGATCTTACAGTTAAGTTGTATGCATCGCAGGCATTTAAAAAAAAATTTTGTTTGGCGGTGGGCGCTCTAGGAAGCGCTGTCGGTTCACTGCTCCGGGTCTAGCTTGTTGCGCTAGACGAGGCCGGTGCTGGCTGCACAGGCTGCTACTGCTTCTCTGTTGGGGCACCGGTGCAGGCTGCACAGGTGTACTCGCAATGCGGCGAGTGTAGAGGTCCCTCGCAGTCGTTCGGGCAGGTCTTCCTTGGCTTTGCTATTTCTGTCGTTTGGGGTGGTGGAGTTACGGTTAATATTTTACTGATATTTCGTATTGCAGTGTAGGTGGTTGTGTGCATTGGCTCTTTCATTTTCTTTTCTGCTAGCAACAATTTGATGTGATTGAGCTCTGTGTGTAATTTCACAGATGTGCTCCACGGCAAATTATCGTTGCTATTTAGCAGTTTGAGTAGTGTTGCCCTTCTGGCTCTCAGGCGTTTTACTACGCCGCCTCTTTTGCCACACATACCACTCTACTTACTGCGTTCAGTTCCGCTCCATTTCCTGCTGCTTCCAGTGGTGCCTGCTGTTGTTGTCCGCTCTCGCCGCTCGCTCTCTCGCTCTCCGCTTTTTTTTTCTTATGTGATTTATTTTAACATATGTTCTACATGTTCGTGACACTTGTCACGGTCGCCATGTAATATGTCAATATTACAATTATAACACTGGCACGTCTGTGCCGTTTGACTTCGGTTTTTAGAATGTCTTTATTGAATTTATTCTTATAACTCAGACCGCATAGCTGCGCTGCCGGTTACGCCAACAGCGGAGCGGCTTCATACATATTTGTCTTATCAGCATAATCGAGAGGGCAAGAGCCGTATGTACATATGTGTATATATATATATGCTTCAAGTGGTCAGCGTGGGAATGCTGACTTAGCTTAGCGCATAAACGGCGATCATATTGCACGCTCACTTGGAGTGGTTTTGTTTGTGTACTGCAACAATGTGTTGCTGATACATTTATTGTTAACCATTGGGTACAGTGTACACTCAATATATGCACATACTACAGCCCAAGATGTGCGATCTTGCCAAATTTCCTGGAGCGTGGGTGATATATAGGTGCGGTGATTCAGTATGCATGCCAGTGCTGGATAGGGAAGGGTTCTATATAAGGGCAGGTGCCATATAGTTGCGGAGGTTCCACTTTTTTATGGGCTAGAGTGCCATATTGCTGCTAGTACCCAAAATATGCGATCCTGCCAAATTTCCTAGAGCGTGGGTGCTATATAGGTGCGGTGGTTCAGTATACATGCCAGTGCTGGATAGGGAAGGGTTCTATATAAGTGCAGGTGCCATATAGTTGCGGAGGTTCCATTTTTTTGGGGCTATATTGCCATATTGGTGCTAGTGCCCAAGATGTGCGATCCTGCCACATTTCCTGGAGCGTGGGGGCTATATAGGTGCGGTTTTTCAGTATACATGCCAGTGCTGGATAGGGAAGGGTTCTATATAAGTGCAGAAGCCATATAGTTGCGGAGGTTCCACTTTTTTGGGGCTATATTGCCATACTGGTGCTTATGCCCAAAATATGCGATCCTGCCACATTTCCTAGAGCGTGGGTTCCAGATCGTTGCGGTGATTCAATATACATGCAAGTGCTGTATAGGGAAGGTTTCTATATAAGTGTAGGTGTCATATAATTTCGGAGGTTCCACTTTTTTAGGGCTATATTGCCATATTGGTGCTTATGCCCAAAATATGCGATCCTGCCAAATTTCCTAGAGCGTGGGTGCTATATAGGTGCGGTGGTTCAGTATACATGCCAGTGCTGGGTAGGGAAGGGTTCTATATAAGTGAAGGTGCCATATAGTTGCGGAGTTCCACTTTTTTGAGGCTATAGTGCCGTATTGTTGCTAGTGCCCAAGATGTGCGATCTTGCCACATTTCCTGGAGCGTGGGTGATATATGGGTGCGGTGATTCAGTATACATGCCAGTGCTGGATAGGGAAGGGTTCTATATAAGTGCAGGTGCCATATAGTTGCGGAGGTTCCACTTTTTTGGGGCTATATTGCCATATTGGTGCTTATGCCCAAAATATGCGATCCTGCCACATTTTCTGGAGTGTGTATGCTATATAGTTGCGGTGGTTCAGCATACATGCCAGTGCTGGATAGGGAAGGGTTCTATATAAGTGCAGAAGCCATATAGTTGCGGAGGTTCCACTTTTTTGGGGCTATATTGCCATATTGGTGCTTATGCCCAAAATATGCGATCCTGCCACATTTCCTGGAGCGTGGATGCTATATAGGTGCGGTGGTTCAGTATACATGTCAGTGCTGGATAGGGAAGGGTTCTATATAAGTGCAGGTGCCATATAGTTGCGGAGGTTCCACTTTTTTATGGGCTAGAGTGCCATATTGGTGCTAGTGCCCAAAATATGCGATCCTGCCAAATTTCCTAGAGCGTGGGTGCCATATAGGTGCGGTGGTTCAGTATACATGCCAGTGCTGGATAGGGAAGGGTTCTATATAAGTGCAGGTGCCATATAGTTGCGGAGGTTCCACTTTTTTGGGGCTATATTGCCATATTGGTGCTTATGACCAAAATATGCGATCCTGCCACATTTCCTGGAGTGTGTATGCTATATAGTTGCGGTGGTTCAGTATACATGCCAGTGCTGGATAGGGAAGGGTTCTATATAAGTGCAGAAGCCATATAGTTGCGGAGGTTCCACTTTTTTGGGGCTATATTGCCATATTGGTGCTTATGCCCAAGATGTGCTATCCTGCCACATTTCCTGGAGCGTGGATGCTATATAGGTGCGGTGGTTCAGTATACATGACAGTGCTGGATAGGGAAGGGTTCTATATAAGTGCAGGTGCCATATAGTTGCGGAGGTTACACTTTTTTGTGGGCTAGAGTGCCATATTGGTGCTTATGCCCAAAATATGCGATCCTGCCAAATTTCCTAGAGCGTGGGTGGTATATAGGTGCGGTGGTTCAGTATACATGCCAGTGCTGGATAGGGAAGGGTTCTATATAAGTGCAGGTGTCATATAATTTCGGAGGTTCCACTTTTTTAGGGCTATATTGCCATATTGGTGCTTATGCCCAAAATATGCGATCCTGCCAAATTTCCTAGAGCGTGGGTGCTATATAGGTGCGGTGGTTCAGTATACATGCCAGTGCTGGATAGGGAAGGGTTCTATATAAGTGCAGGTGCCATATAGTTGCGGAGGTTCCACTTTTTTATGGGCTAGAGTGCCATATTGGTGCTAGTGCCCAAAATATGCGATCCTGCCAAATTTCCTAGAGCGTGGGTGCCATATAGGTGCGGTGGTTCAGTATACATGCCAGTGCTGGATAGGGAAGGGTTCTATATAAGTGCAGGTGCCATATAGTTGCGGAGGTTCCACTTTTTTGGGGCTATATTGCCATATTGGTGCTTATGACCAAAATATGCGATCCTGCCACATTTCCTGGAGTGTGTATGCTATATAGTTGCGGTGGTTCAGTATACATGCCAGTGCTGGATAGGGAAGGGTTCTATATAAGTGCAGAAGCCATATAGTTGCGGAGGTTCCACTTTTTTGGGGCTATATTGCCATATTGGTGCTTATGCCCAAAATATGCGATCCTGCCACATTTCCTGGAGTGTGTATGCTATATAGTTGCGGTGGTTCAGTATACATGCCAGTGCTGGATAGGGAAGGGTTCTATATAAGTGCAGGTGCTATATAGTTGCGGAGGTTCCACTTTTTTATGGGCTAGAGTGCCATATTGGTGCTAGTGCCCAAGATGTGCGATCCTGCCACATTTCCTGGAGCGTGGGGGCTATATAGGTGCGGTGGTTCAGTATACATGCTAGTGCTGGATAGGGAAGTGTTATATATTAGTTCAGGTGCCATATAGTTGCGGAGGTTCCACTTTTTTGGGGCTATATTGCCATATTGGTGCTTATGCCCAAAATATGCGATCCTGCCACATTTCCTGGAGCGTGGATGCTATATAGGTGCGGTGGTTCAGTATACATGCCAGTGCTGGATAGGGAAGGGTTCTATATAAGTGCAGAAGCCATATAGTTGCGGAGGTTCCACTTTTTTATGGGCTAGAGTGCCATATTGGTGCTAGTGCCCAAGATGTGCGATCCTGCCACATTTCCTGGAGCGTGGGGGCTATATAGGTGCGGCGGTTCAGTATACATGCCAGTGCTGGATAGGGAAGAGTTCTATTTAAGTGCAGAAGCCATATAGTTGCGGAGGTTCCACTTTTTTGGGGCTATATTGCCATATTGGTGCTTATGCCCAAGATGTGCTATCCTGCCACATTTCCTGGAGCGTGGGTGCTATATAGGTGCGGTGGTTCAGTATACATGCCAGTGCTGGATAGGGAAGGGTTCTATATAAGTGCAGGTGCCATATAGTTGCGGGGGTTCCACTTTTTTGGGGCTATATTGCCATATTGGTGCTTATGCCCAAGATGTGCTATCCTGCCACATTTCCAGGAGCGTGGGTGCTATATAGGTGCGGTGGTTCAGTATACATGCCAGTGCTGGATAGGGAAGGGTTCTATATAAGTGCAGAAGCCATATAGTTGCGGAGGTTCCACTTTTTTGGGGCTATATTGCCATATTGGTGCTTATGCCCAAAATATGCGATCCTGCCACATTTCCTGGAGCGTGGATGCTATATAGGTGCGGTGGTTCAGTATACATGTCAGTGCTGGATAGGGAAGGGTTCTATATAAGTGCAGGTGCCATATAATTGCGGAGGTTCCACTTTTTTATGGGCTAGAGTGCCATATTGGTGCTAGTGCCCAAAATATGCGATCCTGCCAAATTTCCTAGAGCGGTGGTGCCATATAGGTGCGGTGGTTCAGTATACATGCCAGTGCTGGATAGGGAAGGGTTCTATATAAGTGCAGGTGCCATATAGTTGCGGAGGTTCCACTTTTTTGGGGCTATATTGCCATATTGGTGCTTATGCCCAAAATATGCGATCCTGCCACATTTCCTGGAGCGTGGATGCTATATAGGTGCGGTGGTTCAGTATACATGACAGTGCTGGATAGGGAAGGGTTCCATATAAGTGCAGGTGCCATATAGTTGCGGAGGTTACACTTTTTTGTGGGCTAGAGTGCCATATTGGTGCTTATGCCCAAAATATGCGATCCTGCCAAATTTCCTAGAGCGTGGGTGGTATATAGGTGCGGTGGTTCAGTATACATGCCAGTGCTGGATAGGGAAGGGTTCTATATAAGTGCAGGTGTCATATAATTTCGGAGGTTCCACTTTTTTAGGGCTATATTGCCATATTGGTGCTTATGCCCAAAATATGCGATCCTGCCAAATTTCCTAGAGCGTGGGTGCTATATAGGTGCGGTGGTTCAGTATACATGCCAGTGCTGGATAGGGAAGGGTTCTATATAAGTGAAGGTGCCATATAGTTGCGGAGTTCCACTTTTTTGAGGCTTTAGTGCCGTATTGTTGCTAGTGCCCAAGATGTGCGATCTTGCCACATTTCCTGGAGCGTGGGTGATATATGGGTGCGGTGATTCAGTATACATGCCAGTGCTGGATAGGGAAGGGTTCTATATAAGTGCAGGTGCCATTTAGTTGCGGAGGTTCCACTTTTTTATGGGCTAGAGTGCCATATTGGTGCTAGTGCCAAAGATGTGCGATCCTGATACATTTCCTGGAGCGTGGGGGCTATAGAGGTCCGGTGGTTCAGTATACATGCCAGTGCTGGATAGGGAAGGGTTCTATATAAGTGCAGAAGCCATATAGTTGCGGAGGTTCCACTTTTTTGGGGCTATATTGCCATATTGGTGCTTATGCCCAAAATATGCGATCCTGCCACATTTCCTGGAGTGTGTATGCTATATAGTTGCGGTGGTTCAGTATACATGCCAGTGCTGGATAGGGAAGGGTTCTATATGAGTGCAGGTGCTATATAGTTGCGGAGGTTCCACTTTTTTATGGGCTAGAGTGCCATATTGGTGCTAGTGCCCAAAATATGCGATCCTGCCAAATTTCCTAGAGCGGTGGTGCCATATAGGTGCGGTGGTTCAGTATACATGCCAGTGCTGGATAGGGAAGGGTTCTATATAAGTGCAGGTGCCATATAGTTGCGGAGGTTCCACTTTGGCACCATATTGGTGCTTGTGCCCAAAATATGCGATCCTGCCACATTTCCTGGAGCGTGGATGCTATATAGGTGCGGTGGTTCAGTATACATGACAGTGCTGGATAGGGAAGGGTTCCATATAAGTGCAGGTGCCATATAGTTGCGGAGGTTACACTTTTTTGTGGGCTAGAGTGCCATATTGGTGCTTATGCCCAAAATATGCGATCCTGCCAAATTTCCTAGAGCGTGGGTGCTATATAGGTGCGGTGGTTCAGTATACATGCCAGTGCTGGATAGGGAAGGGTTCTATATAAGTGAAGGTGCCATATAGTTGCGGAGTTCCACTTTTTTGGGGCTATATTGCCATATTGGTGCTTATGCCCAAAATATGCGATCCTGCCACATTTCCTGGAGCGTGGGTGATATATGGGTGCGGTGATTCAGTATACATGCCAGTGCTGGATAGGGAAGGGTTCTATATAAGTGCAGGTGCCATTTAGTTGCGGAGGTTCCACTTTTTTATGGGCTAGAGTGCCATATTGGTGCTAGTGCCAAAGATGTGCGATCCTGATACATTTCCTGGAGCGTGGGGGCTATAGAGGTCCGGTGGTTCAGTATACATGCCAGTGCTGGATAGGGAAGGGTTCTATATAAGTGCAGAAGCCATATAGTTGCGGAGGTTCCACTTTTTTGGGGCTATATTGCCATATTGGTGCTTATGCCCAAAATATGCGATCCTGCCACATTTCCTGGAGTGTGTATGCTATATAGTTGCGGTGGTTCAGTATACATGCCAGTGCTGGATAGGGAAGGGTTCTATATAAGTGCAGGTGCTATATAGTTGCGGAGGTTCCACTTTTTTATGGGCTAGAGTGCCATATTGGTGCTAGTGCCCAAGATGTGCGATCCTGCCACATTTCCTGGAGCGTGGGGGCTATATAGGTGCGGTGGTTCAGTATACATGCTAGTGCTGGATAGGGAAGTGTTATATATTAGTTCAGGTGCCATATAGTTGCGGAGGTTCCACTTTTTTGGGGCTATATTGCCATATTGGTGCTTATGCCCAAAATATGCGATCCTGCCACATTTCCTGGAGCGTGGGTGCTATATAGGTGCGGTGGTTCAGTATACATGCCAGTGCTGGATAGGGAAGGGTTCTATATAAGTGCAGAAGCCATATAGTTGCGGAGGTTCCACTTTTTTATGGGCTAGAGTGCCATATTGGTGCTAGTGCCCAAGATGTGCGATCCTGCCACATTTCCTGGAGCGTGGGGGCTATATAGGTGCGGCGGTTCAGTATACATGCCAGTGCTGGATAGGGTAGGGTTCTATATAAGTGCAGGTGCCATATAGTTGCGGAGGTTCCACTTTTTTGGGGCTATATTGCCATATTGGTGCTTATGCCCAAAATATGCGATCCTGCCACATTTCCTGGAGCGTGGGTGCTATATAGGTGCGGTGGTTCAGTATACATGCCAGTGCTGGATAGGGAAGGGTTCTATATAAGTGCAGAAGCCATATAGTTGCGGAGGTTCCACTTTTTTGGGGCTATATTGCCATATTGGTGCTTATGCCCAAAATATGCGATCCTGCCACATTTCCTGGAGCGTGGGTGCTATATAGGTGCGGTGGTTCAGTATACATGCCAGTGCTGGATAGGGAAGGGTTCTATATAAGTGCAGGTGCCATATAGTTGCGGAGGTTCCACTTTTTTATGGGCTAGAGTGCCATATTGGTGCTAGTGACCAAGATGTGCGATCCTGCCACATTTCCTGGAGCGTGGGGGCTATATAGGTGCGGTGGTTCAGTATACATGACAGTGCTGGATAGGGAAGGGTTCTATATAAGTGCAGGTGCCATATAGTTGCGGAGGTTCCACTTTTTTATGGGCTAGAGTGCCATATTGGTGCTAGTGCCCAAGATGTGCGATCCTGCCACATTTCCTGGAGCGTGGGGGCTATATAGGTGCGGCGGTTCAGTATACATGCCAGTGCTGGATAGGGTAGGGTTCTATATAAGTGCAGGTGCCATATAGTTGCGGAGGTTCCACTTTTTTGGGGCTATATTGCCATATTGGTGCTTATGCCCAAAATATGCGATCCTGCCACATTTCCTGGAGCGTGGGTGCTATATAGGTGCGGTGGTTCAGTATACATGCCAGTGCTGGATAGGGAAGGGTTCTATATAAGTGCAGAAGCCATATAGTTGCGGAGGTTCCACTTTTTTGGGGCTATATTGCCATATTGGTGCTTATGCCCAAAATATGCGATCCTGCCACATTTCCTGGAGCGTGGGTGCTATATAGGTGCGGTGGTTCAGTATACATGCCAGTGCTGGATAGGGAAGGGTTCTATATAATTGCAGGTGCCATATAGTTTCGGAGGTTCCACTTTTTTATGGGCTAGAGTGCCATATTGGTGCTAGTGCCCAAAATATGCGATCCTGCCAAATTTCCTAGAGCGTGGGTGCCATATAGGTGCGGTGGTTCAGTATACATGCCAGTGCTGGATAGGGAAGCGTTCTATATAAGTGAAGGTGCCATATAGTTGCGGAGGTTCCACTTTTTTGGGGCTATATTGCCATATTGGTGCTTATGCCCAAAATATGCGATCCTCCCACATTTCCTGGAGTGTGTATGCTATATAGTTGCGGTGGTTCAGTATACATGCCAGTGCTGGATAGGGAAGAGTTCTATTTAAGTGCAGAAGCCATATAGTTGCGGAGGTTCCACTTTTTTGGGGCTATATTGCCATATTGGTGCTTATGCCCAAGATGTGCTATCCTGCCACATTTCCTGGAGCGTGGGTGCTATATAGGTGCGGTGGTTCAGTATACATGCCAGTGCTGGATAGGGAAGGGTTCTATATAAGTGCAGGTGCCATATAGTTGCGGGGGTTCCACTTTTTTGGGGCTATATTGCCATATTGGTGCTTATGCCCAAAATATGCGATCCTGCCACATTTCCTGGAGTGTGTATGCTACATAGTTGCGGTGGTTCAGTATACATGCCAGTGCTGGATAGGGAAGGGTTCTATATAAGTGCAGAAGCCATATAGTTGCGGAGGTTCCACTTTTTTGGGGCTATATTGCCATATTGGTGCTAGTGCCCAAGATGTGCGATCCTGCCACATTTCCTGGAGCGTGGGGGCTATATAGGTGCGGTGGTTCAGTATACATGCCAGTGCTGGATAGGGAAGGGTTCTATATAAGTGCAGGTGCCATATAGTTGCGGAGGCTCCACTTTTTTGGGGCTATATTGCCATATTGGTGCTTATGCCCAAAATATGCGATCCTGCCACTTTTCCTAGAGCATGGGTTCCAGATCGTTGCGGTGATTCAATATACATGCAAGTGCTGTATAGGGAAGGTTTCTATATAAGTGCAGGTGTCATATAATTTCGGAGGTTCCACTTTTTTAGGGCTATATTGCCATATTGGTGCTTATGCCCAAACAATGCGATCCTGCCAAATTTCCTAGAGCGTGGGTGTGTAATGTGCTAGAAATTCTTATTCTTAGAGGTGTGAGATTGTATGTACGGATGGAGGTTGTACCTACATTTTTTTGACGGTCAGACACCAATAGTATAGCAGGATTTCGGAACGTGTACCTCTAGCTATGCTCTAACTAGCTCGCCGGAATGTCGTGGGATCTTTCCTACTCTCCTATTTGCCATACGAACACATTCGCAAAGATGTTTTAGGTACACTTGATTTAATGTTCAAAAGGAACTCTATAAAAGAAATCAAAAAAAAGAAAAGAATGGGAATTATAACTAACTGGCTAACCGACTACCGACAAATAGTCAGGCTATATTCCGCCGCTCTCGGGGAACTCAGATGACTTTGACCCCTTCTCTACCCTCCCTACCTTTAGTATGCCGTTTAATCGACAGCATAACCCTAATCAAGCGTATGTCTATTTGATCATCGGACTGCCTCAGGCTCTACTCAGGACAAACACAAAAGGTTTAATGTTCCATTATTATCTACTAATTATTATTTAATAATTCAAAATTTACGGGTTTGGACTTCATGATTTTCTGGATATGCATAAACTTAATACAACTTAATCAGATAAAGAAAGAGGAAATAATAACAAATTTATATCTAGTTATAAATGTATATGTATATGTATATAGGACTTAGGTGTAGAGAATATGGCGTAAAAGAAATTAAATTGGAAAGAATAGAAAAAAATAGGATAATAATATAAAAAGAAGGCAAACGTGAAAGAAAAATTACTAGCCGATCGGCTTTAATTATGGCACGTATATACATATATGGTTGCTCAACATACCGCAATAGAAGTTTTACAAGACGTATATATATACTTCGAAAATACTCGAGATCTCCGTTTAAGGAAGCTCGTAACTCACTCATACTTTATACGAAATCTCCGGCGTGTCCGTTGAGCTCAAGGGGCGACGTGGAAACATATTCTGAGGAAATGAGAAAAATTATGAATATACATGTCTTCACTTCTAATTCGGATGAAACACCGATTTTATCATTTCCATACCAGTTCGACGACGATTTGCAACTTAACGGCTGATCTTAAAACTATGTGGCTTTCACTTGCGCTGATTTCAATTATGGGTCATTATATACATTGTTTGTTTTTCTCTTAACGTCTATACAATACAGAACTAAGATGAATAGCTAGTACGGAACTTAATCTTTAATAAAACAAAGAAATTGGAAAATCTCATAAAGAGACTCAAAATTGATACTTTGGTACATTTTTGATACGACGACTGTTAGCCGGCAGTGTGGATCGCAGCAGAATAATGTTTCTATTTCCCCAGTTTGGAAACCACTACACACACAACGAAGAAACTACGTGCGAAAGCTTTAGCCCCGCGCTTAACTCGTAAGCGAGAAGGGTGACGAGTGCGGCATATTAGTTTCTCCGAATTCGCCAGAAAACCATTCTTGTCGTCTTACTCCAAGAAGTACATCAGTTTAAGTATGCATCCACATAACTTCAAGTTTCACTCAAGTATATCTTCGGACGGCTTTTGCTAGTTTATTTGGTTGTAGTTATCGTTGGTTTATGTAGATGCTGGTTCCTGGGAAATCCGAGGCCTTTCCCAGATCTACTAAGAAATCGTTGGACTTTGACGACTTCGTTATTGGAGGGGTCAATTGGTACTTTTTCTCTTTCCCGATGTCGAACGTAGTAAGATTCCCAGTCCTAGGATACGAGACTGTTAAAACTGTTTCACTATTGTACGATCCAAATACCTCTTGTCTTCTTTAAACCAAACCGAATTATACAATCCACCAGAACTTCAATTTAATTGGCACGTGTTTGATTGCACAACTTTTTCAAATTCACTGGATATATATATATATTTGCATAGAAAAATACCTCCGAGTTCGTACAGCTTCACTAAAGCAATGATCCATCTAGAAGTTTTATCACTAGCATTAGCCCTTGCGATCGGAACTTTACCTTCCACAACCAACGGGGAAATCATACGATGCTAAGCAAAGCTTACACATAGCTTCCACGACTAACGGAGAAATCGTACGATTTCTAGTGAAGCTTTAAAACATAACTCCCACAGAACCACGCTGCTTCTCTCAATTAGATCTTAAGCCCTTCAGTGAAAGCTTTAACTACTTCTCTCTTATAATCAATCTCTTATCTTGTTTTGAAAAAGAAGAGTTAATGTTGAACGCGAGGGCAATACTTCCCAAACTTTTCGCTGGAGTTTTAGAGTCACAACTGGCCACTACACCACAGTTGAGGAAGCGCTAGTTTTAACTGGCGAGGCCTAAACAGAAGAAGGACAGTTGCCTAGGGTTGAACTTGTATGTCTTTGAGGTGAAATATTCCTATGTTTTTACCCTGTTCGTTTTCCAGTTGATACTAGGATGGGCCAACTCGTCTAGATACCACGGCTGAATTAAAAACCGGCGCTAACTTTGCATTAAACTTTTTAATAGCATTGCTTTGGCAGAAATTGCGGGCAAGTACTGGCTCTCCAACCTTAAACTCAACTTTTCGACAGCGTAGATTATATCTCCTAGCATTTAGTTCATGTGACTCTTTCACCTTTTTCTTTGCCGATTTGCGAATGATTTGTAGTGCTTCCGGATAACTAATGCGGCTATCCTCCGATAAGAGTTTTACGCGGCGAAGCAACTTATAGTCTTTGCCATTCAGAATCATATTTTGTCCAAAGGTTAGGAAATAGGGCGAGTACCCTGTGCTCTGGTGAATGTTGGATCTGAGAGCAGCACTGATTTCCGGTAATTTGGTATCCCAAGTGGAATGATCCTGGCTTATGTAAGCTCTTATAGCTGCTAACACCGATCTATTGAGTCTCTCACTGGCATTCGCCTGTGGTGAATATATCGCCGTCCGAACATGTTGTATTCCAAAGCGGGTTAGAAAAGCCTGAAAGGCTCCCGAAAGGAATTGAGATCCGTTATCTGTTAATATCACCTCGGGGACTCCGAATGTACAGAACAAATAATTTTCAAGGTATTCGCACACCCGATTGGAAGTAAACACCCTAAGGGGGCATAGGAAATGAAATTTTGTGAAGTGATCTACGATAATAAGTAAACCAATATGCCCTTTCTTGGATCGGGGATATGGACCCAGCAAATCCATATAAAGTTTTTGAAACGGACGATCAGACACCATTGGTTTTCCCATGGGTGGTTTCAACACGGTGTTCGGGTGTTTGGTGTGACGACACACTTCACAATGAGTTACATACTCACGTATTTGCTTGTTCATTTTTGGCCAAAACAAATATCTTTTAATCTTTTCGATGGTTTTCCCTACTCCACTATGAGCGGCATTCGGCGGATCATGGGCCCGCGAGATTACAACTTGGGTGAGTTCTCTAGGAATCCACAATTTCCAAGATAGATTATCTACACCCTTATTTCCCTGATCAGGTTCGGTTCTTTTGTAGACATAATCATTGAGTATCTTCAAATCTGGTAATTTATCTTGCTTAGCGCGAATATTGTCAATTAAGGTCATATACTCGGGTGATTTAAATTCTGCGGCAGATAGATCAACTATCGGACCCTGCTCTTCCATTTCAGAAACAGTAACTTCATCTTTACGCGATAGGGCGTCCGCTACCACGTTTAGTGAACCCTTCCGGTGCGTTATTTCAAAAGAGAATCCCTGTAGTTTTATGGCCCATCGAGCTAATCTACCAGACAACTCCTTCTGACGCATAAGCCATTGTAATGAGGCATGATCGGTTATCACCTCGAAGGCTTGACCTTCCTTAAGCACGAAACTTCTTAATTCCCTTTATCACCGCTAAACATTCTAATTCCGTAACTGAGTAGTTTTTTTGAGCTTTAGATAGCTTCTCGGACATGAATGCTACGGGTAATTCTTCTCCTTCTTCGTTTTTCTGAGCTAACACACAACCAATTCCTACAGTACTAGCATCACATAACAGCAAAAAGGGTTTTGAGAAATCCGGCGTAGACAAAATGGGAGCTGACGTCAAGCACTGTTTAAGTTTTTCAAATGCCTGATTGGCCAAAGGGTTCCACGCATACGCTTTCGGTTTCTTTAATAGTTCAGTGAGGGCGCAACTTACCGTTGCATAATTGTCGACGAAACGACGGTACCACCCTGCAAGACCAAGGAATCGTCGCAATTGTTTCACTGTCTTGGGAACGGGAAATTCTTTAATAGCTTCAATTTTACTCGGATCCGTTTTTACCTGTCCGTATCCAATGATGAACCCCAGATACTTAATCTCACGCATGCAAAAGTGCGATTTGGCAATGTTTATCGTAAGATTAGCCTTTCGTAAGTGTACTGCAACTTCTCTCAGTAACATTAAATGGGATTCGAAATCATCGGATAAAATTAGTAAGTCATCGAGGTAAACAAACACTCTCGTACGTAAGTTAGCAGGTATTACCTTATCCATTAAACGACAGAGAGTTTGTGAGGCATTGGTTAGACCAAAAGGCATAACTTTGTATTGATACAGCGGACGGTTAGGTATGGTAAACGCGGTATATTGGCGTGAAGACTCCTCTAGAGGAATTTGCCAATAAGCATGCTTCATATCGAGTCCCGTTATGTATTTGGCAGGTGGCAATCGACTGAGTATCCCATCTATATGGGGAAGGTGGTATGCATCTTTTCGGGTATATTTGTTGATCTCTCGAGAATCGAGGCATAACCTATTCTTGTTCCCTTTCTTTACTAGGACGCAATTGCTACTCCATGGACTATTTGAAGGTTCTATCACGCCCAGCTTAATCATCTTCTCTACTTCTTCGAACATCACTTTCTCTTTCGCGGGTGATATGGGCCAATGTCGTTGTTTGACGGGTACTTCGGCATTGATTACCATAGAATGTTGTATTAGGTGTGTACGACCTAGTCCGTCGCATTCATATGACGGGAAGGTTCTTATTACCGCCTCTAATTGGTTCCTTTGTTCTTCATTTAGAGAGTGCATTTTAGGCGTTTCCTTCATAACCGTGTCGTCTCTATTCTCCAAACAGCTCACAGTTCCTTCTCGGGTCAATAATTGGGATAGAAGACCGAAATCTTTCCAAAAGTCAACTCCTAAATAAACATCTTGTTTTAAAGCTGGGATGATAAAGAACTCTACTTCCTTAACTGTTTTACGGAATTCAATCGGAACCACCAATTTGGACACTACGGTACAAGCTTCGTTGCTGGCAGTGCGTACGGCTCCCGAACACTTCTGAGATTTTGGGTGATGTTCTAAAAAGGCTGCTGCTCTCCCACCCAAACAACTAATGGTTGCTCCTGAATCTAGCAAAGCCTTGTAAGTTTGCCCTTCGATCATTATCTCCGTGTACAATCGGTTATCTGAACTCAGGATAACTGCTGAGACTAAACGTTTTCGAACAGATTGGACCTTTTTCCAGAACGCTCGTCTCCGGACCGTCGATCGTTTGGGCTTAACTATCAATTTAGACCCCGTATTCACATTTTCTGAATCTAACTCTTTGCTCTCCATCGTTTGAGTCGCTACATCTATACCTGTACAAATTTGGTGTAGTATCATATCCGGTTTTACGTCAACTACCCCCTCGGAAAGCCCTTTTAAGGTAGTTGGTTTACTTTCGTTTAGTTGCTGTTCTTGGTCGGATGTACTGACTGGACTCCGGTCGGTACATCCCGTTTCAAGTTTTTCGCTGGGTTGCATTTGACGCATCGAGGCTTATAAATATCCTTAGCACCAATCGTCAAACGATTCACCCTCTCTCTGACGGCGTTTCCTAATCAACTCCCACAAGTCGAAATCATCTTTAGCATCATCGAATCGTTGTCTAAACGAGGCAGAAAAAGTTTGCCAAGAAAACTGTGGGTTCTTTCTATGGAAGTTCCAAAACCAATCGCTGGCTTTAGACGAGAACAGCAGATGCATATTGTCACAGAGTAATTCGTAATCGTTATTTAAAGTGGAGGATGTAAGTGAACGAACCCTGTACAGGAATTCGTCGACGTGCATAGCGTCTCTGGATCCGTCAAACTTTAGTCGCCAGCTGGCTAAGATATTAGCGGCCTTCCCAGGAGCTATCGCCCTGTTAGCGACATTTGGATGTGGTAATCCCCTTTCCCTTCCGTTTTCTGACGACAACGAGTTCCCTGATATATTAGGCTCATGATTTTGCCTTGTCGCTTGCACAGGCGGGCTATCTGAAGCTATGGTCATCCTACCTAATTGTTCGCGTAGATTTTCCTCGATCAAAGTCTTCACGAATGAACCTAGCTCCACCATCATATCTTTCTGTTGACCTTTAATCAAGGCTTGCATTACCTCAATGGTTCTTTCCGGCATATCTCCTTCGGCCGACCTATGGCTGATACTGCCCAAAGAGTTATCCCGAAATTGTTGAGACTGCAACCTAGTATGCATCCCTCTGCGCGATGTAGTTCCCCGTCCCTGTTTAGGCATATACCACAGATCTGGGCGTCCCCGTCACCCGACGCCTTGCCCCCCGGGGTACGTTGTACTGGTGACATGTTAAGGTAACCCAATAATACGAGTTCTGATCACTAAATGTGGAAATCCCTAATTATAGGACCAAAACTTCAATAAATTTTACAAAATTTTCCTAAATACCCAATATTTGTCCTTTTCGAGCCTGACTCCGTCCGATATACGCTTTCTCTTGTCGCCGGAATATAACCTCAATGAAATCTAAATTGGTCTATTGTATGTTTATGTGGTCAGTACTCTGGCAATGGCTAATTTCCAAATCTATATCTAGAAAATTAGACTTCCGAAAGCCATCGATACTCTTCCTTCATAAACTCTTTTGGGGTTATCCTATCATAATTTGGCCGACCTATCCGCCTTTGTGAATAGCTGTCGTATATTCGCAAATTAATTCTGGTAACCTTAAACAAAAATATAACAATTTTCCATCCCTTGCTACCTGGCGGATTCTATTTGGTTAGGTATTCCGAAACTCAGAATCTTAAACCAAAAATTCCATCAATATCCTCCGTTACGGTAGTTGGACTGGACTTATTAACTTTAATGTGGAGTTTAAAATTGCAACGAGCTAAGTTTTTGGGGGTTTTAACCAGTAGTAACTAGTACTCTGGCCCCACGTTGGGCGCCAATCTATGTAATGTGCTAGAAATTCTTATTCTTAGAGGTGTCAGATTGTATGTACGGATGGAGGTTGTACCTACATTTTTTTGACGGTCAGACACCAATAGTATAGCAGGATTTCGGAACGTGTACCTCTAGCTATGCTCTAACTAGCTCGCCGGAATGTCGTGGGATCTTTCCTACTCTCCTATTTGCCATACGAACACATTCGCAAAGATGTTTTAGGTACACTTGATTTAATGTTCAAAAGAAACTCTATAAAAGAAATCAAAAAAAAGAAAAGAATGGGAATTATAACTAACTGGCTAACCGACTACCGACAAATAGTCAGGCTATATTCCGCCGCTCTCGGGGAACTCAGATGACTTTGACCCCTTCTCTACCCTCCCTACCTTTAGTATGCCGTTTAATCGACAGCATAACCCTAATCAAGCGTATGTCTATTTGATCATCGGACTGCCTCAGGCTCTACTCAGGACAAACACAAAAGGTTTAATGTTCCATTATTATCTACTAATTATTATTTAATAATTCAAAATTTAAGGGTTTGGACTTCATGATTTTCTGGATATGCATAAACTTAATACAACTTAATCAGATAAAGAAAGAGGAAATAATAACAAATTTATATCTAGTTATAAATGTATATGTATATGTATATAGGACTTAGGTGTAGAGAATATGGCGTAAAAGAAATTAAATTGGAAAGAATAGAAAAAAATAGGATAATAATATAAAAAGAAGGCAAACGTGAAAGAAAAATTACTAGCCGATCGGCTTTAATTATGGCACGTATATACATATATGGTTGCTCAACATACCGCAATAGAAGTTTTACAAGACGTATATATATACTTCGAAAATACTCGAGATCTCCGTTTAAGGAAGCTCGTAACTCACTCATACTTTATACGAAATCTCCGGCGTGTCCGTTGAGCTCAAGGGGCGACGTGGAAACATATTCTGAGGAAATGAGAAAAATTATGAATATACATGTCTTCACTTCTAATTCGGATGAAACACCGATTTTATCATTTCCATACCAGTTCGACGACGATTTGCAACTTAACGGCTGATCTTAAAACTATGTGGCTTTCACTTGCGCTGATTTCAATTATGGGTCATTATATACATTGTTTGTTTTTCTCTTAACGTCTATACAATACAGAACTAAGATGAATAGCTAGTACGGAATTTAATCTTTAATAAAACAAAGAAATTGGAAAATCTCATAAAGAGACTCAAAATTGATACTTTGGTACATTTTTGATACGACGACTGTTAGCCGGCAGTGTGGATCGCAGCAGAATAATGTTTTTATTTCCCCAGTTTGGAAACCACTACACACACAACGAAGAAACTACGTGCGAAAGCTTTAGCCCCGCGCTTAACTCGTAAGCGAGAAGGGCGACGAGTGCGGCATATTAGTTTCTCCGAATTCGCCAGAAAACCATTCTTGTCGTCTTACTCCAAGAAGTACATCAGTTTAAGTATGCATCCACATAACTTCAAGTTTCACTCAAGTATATCTTCGGACGGCTTTTGCTAGTTTATTTGGTTGTAGTTATCGTTGGTTTATGTAGATGCTGGTTCCTGGGAAATCCGAGGCCTTTCCCAGATCTACTAAGAAATCGGTGGACTTTGACGACTTCGTTATTGGAGGGGTCAATTGGTACTTTTTCTCTTTCCCGATGTCGAACGTAGTAAGATTCCCAGTCCTAGGATACGAGACTGTTAAAACTGTTTCACTATTGTACGATCCAAATACCTCTTGTCTTCTTTAAACCAAACCGAATAATACAATCCACCAGAACTTCAATTTAATTGGCACGTGTTTGATTGCACAACGTTTTCAAATTCACTGGATATATATATAGTGACATATCCATAATTCCCCACATCCCATACACATTATGTTTATGTACAATTCATCCACTCCATCCACACAAGTAACAGGACCCCACTCAAGAATCAATAACTATTTCTTCCCATACTCCAAGCTAGGGCCCCCCATAATATAAACAATGGACCACATTGTTTCAGCAACATTAGAATCACGCCACTCTCGAGAAATCGATTCTTTAGAATCACGCCACTCATGAGGACCAATCAAAGCTAGACATAAAACCAAGGAGTATCACATTCCTAGCTCCGTCATGTAATGCAACACCGATCGCCAGCAGTGGATGCCTTTCATCAAAGCCGACGCATCCCCAAATATCGATCCAGGCACGTACGCCACCGACACGAAGATGCAGCCGAGGAAAGCAACGCCCGAAGCCAGAGTCGGGAGTTCCAAGAGAAGGGCTCATGGAAACTAGCCAGCAGCAGAGAGATCAGTTCCGTTTGAGACAAGCAGACCGAAAGTCAAGTCGGGGAATTCATTTAAATCTTGTGACATAAAGATATTTAAGTTTGTAAAATAAAAGTATTTTTTTAAAAACTTAAAATCGAGTTGCGGATATTTAACTGGCGCAGTCGGTAGGATTTCGTTTAAAATTAACACCTATATTTCGGTAATGGTCAGCTTGTGTAATTTATAATTACTGTGATCACGTAATCCCGGAATTGTTAATAAAATTGTGAAATCCGCCAAAGAACCTATGTGCTGCAAGCACATACGATTTGCAAAACTAATTTAAGTGAACTGAAGTAAGCGGAGATAGTGAATCACCAAGGACAGTGAAACACTTAATACAAAATCAAAAAAAAACTTACAAGTGAACCAAAATAAAGTTAAAAACTACAACAAAACAAAACCCAATCAACACCAACAACATGGCGTTACCACCACTATCATTGAGCGAAATCCACTTGAACCAGGCACTGCTGTCGATCCGACAAATACCTGCCTATGACGGTTCATCTGGACAGCTAAGCTCATTTATCAAACGAATCGAATATGTATGCGGATTATATCCAACTGAAGATCTTCGCCAACAAAGGATCCTATTTGGAGCGACCGAGATCCAACTGTCAGGAGAGGCACAACGCATATCGCAAATGACACAACCCAACACGTGGCTCGAACTGAAGACGGCGCTGATCAACGAGTTCAAAAATCACACACCATATGAAGAACTCTTACGACAACTATACACCACCAGATTCAACGGCAGTCTTCGTAAGTTTATAGAAGAATTAGAGATAAAAGCATTATTAATAAACAATAAGCTAAACTTAGAAAACATACCAGAAAATAATGTCATTTATAAAAACGCTTTGAACAACACAATTAAAGATGTCATTACTCGAAAACTTCCTGACAGAATGTTCATGACCTTAGCAAGAAAAGATATTACCACATTGTCTAATCTTAAGAAGGCAGCACAAGAAGAAGGATTGTACGAAGCTAGTACAACAGATTCAGGTACAAATAAAGATCAATCGAAATCGTCTCAATCAAATCGAAAGAATGTTGGAAACTATTATCCAAATTATAATACTACTAACTATCACAATCAAACTCAGAGTTCATCTGGAACAGGTCAGACGAATCGAACAAATCAAAATCAAAATTCCCAAAATCCTGGATTATACAATGAGTTTAAAATTTCCTTGAATCAAGGTAGGGCTCAGAATCCATTCAATCAGCAAATATTTCAAAACCAAGCTAGTGGGAGTGGACCCAACCAACCTACTAAAAGAGGGAGGGAGAGCCAGAGTGGCCAAACGAAGATGGACGTAAATTTTCATCAAGCCGCCTCGGAAGAAACCGAGGAGGACCCTATATAAACATTACCATTAATAAAAGAATATTAAGGTGTATCGCTGACTCGGGATCATCGATCAACATCATGAAAGAAAATTACACAGATTCCGAGATAAAAGACGATAACCTTACGGTCCATACCATCAATGGACCTGTCCGTTTAACTAAGAGTATAATGAGGAATGCGAACAAAACATGTCCGTCCGAACAAAAGTTCTACATACATAACTTTTCCGAAAATTATGATATTTTATTAGGAAGAGAATACTTGATGGCAAGTAAAGCCGTCATCGATTACAGAAATGACACTGTAACACTAGGAGCTAGGTCGTACCCAATCATTCAGAGTGGAGAAGCTATTGAAGCCGGCAAGACCGCACAGAAGTGCACTGATCCCTCTACAAAAGAAGAGAAGATCGCACCTAAGTGCCTTGACCCATCTCCAGAGGGAGATCAATACTTCGCTTCCGCTCTAGACAGTGAATTAAGGGAATGTAATCAATTAAGATTGGAACACTTAAACGACGAAGAGAGGGAAGAGTTAAAGAAGGTCTTATATGAGTTTAAGGATGTGCAGTACAGAGAAGGTGACAATTTGACTTTCACAAGTACAATCAAGCACGAGATCAAAACTCAACATGAAGACCCGGTCTACAGACGACCATACAAATATGCCCAGATACATGATCAGGAGGTAAACCAGCAAATCAAAGATATGATCAGGCAGGGAATAATTCGAAAGTCGAATTCTCCTTACTGCTCGCCCATATCTATGATTCCGAAGAAGATAGATGCCTCAGGAAAGCAAAAATATCGAATGGTAGTAGACTATAGAAGTCTAAATGAAATAACAGTTAAAGACAAATTCCCAACTCCAAGAATGGATGAAATCCTAGACAAACTAGGTAAATGTCAGTATTTTACGACAATCGATTTAGCAAAAGGTTTCCATCAAATACCCATGGAACCTAGCTCAATCCCCAAAACTGCGTTCTCCACTAAGCATGGACATTACGAGTTCACTCGTATGCCCTTTGGGCTAACCACTGCCCCAGCTACCTTCCAAAGATGTATGAACAATCTGCTAGAAGAGTTAATCTTCAAAGATTGCTTTGTATACTTGGATGACATCATTATATTTTCCACTTCATTGGAAGAACACTTGTTGTCACTAAGGAGAGTATTTGGAAAGTTGAGAGACGCCAACTTGAAGCTACAAATGGATAAATGTGAATTCATGAAAAAGGAAACTGAATTCCTAGGTCATGTAGTCACTACTGAAGGAATAGTACCAAATCCAGGCAAAATCTCTGCCATTGTCAAATTTCCAATACCAGAAACGACTAAACAAATAAAGTCATTCTTAGGTCTGTGCGGGTTCTACAGGAAATTCATTCCTAATTTTGCAAACATAGCAAAACCCATGACACTCAAACTAAAGAAAGGAGCTGTCATAGACCCCAAGGAAGAAAGGTACGTCGAGGCATTTGAGAGACTAAAAGTACTCATCACCTCAGACCCTATCCTTGCGTTCCCAGACTTTGACAAAATGTTCACGGTAACAACCGACGCTAGTAACATAGCATTGGGAGCGGTTTTGTCACAAGAACACAAACCGATCTGCTACGCTAGCAGAACCCTAAATGAACATGAAATAAACTATTCAGCCATCGAAAAGGAATTATTAGCGATCGTATGGGCAACCAAGTATTTCCGTTCATACCTGTTCGGTAGAACATTCGAGATACAAAGCGATCATAAACCCTTGATTTGGTTGAACAACCTCAAGGAGCCAAATATGAAATTACAAAGGTGGAAAATAAAACTGAATGAGTTTGATTTTAAAATGAAATATCTACCAGGCAAAGAAAATCATGTAGCTGATGCCTTATCAAGGGTAAAGATTAATGAAAATCTCCTGGGAGAAGCTTCCAATAGCGTTGGTGCAACTGTACATAGCGCACAGGAAGACAATCTAAATCACATTGCTATCACGGAAAGACCAATTAACTATTACAATCGGCAAATTGAGCTAATAAAAGGCAATGAAGATAAGGTAGAAACAATTCGTTATTTTCACAAGCTAATCATCAAGATCACGTATAAGGAAATGACTAACACCTTAGCGAAGGATATAATAAAGGAATATCTATGCACCAAAAAGAGCGCATTATATTTTCATAACGAAACAGATTTTCCTCCATTCCAAAAAGCCTATTTAGAAATCATTAATTCTAACAATATAACCAAAGCTATTAAATCAAGCACGAAACTCCTAGATATTCAGAATTACGCTGAATTTAAAGAAACCATATTAAAGAATCATAAAGGCTTACTCCATCCAGGGATAGAGAAAACCGTCAATTGGTTTAGGGGAAAATACTATTACCCGGATTATCAAAAACTAATCCAAAACATCATAAACGAATGTCCTACTTGTAATATTGCCAAAACAGAGCATAGAAATACGAAGTTGGCATTCGAAACTACACCGGAAATACTGAACATCAGAGAGAAATACGTCATGGATTTCTATATGGTTGGTAACCAACAGTTCCTATCATGTATTGACGTATACTCGAAGTTTGCCACTCTTGTAGAAGTAAAAAGTCGTGACTGGTTAGAAGCAAAAAGAGCCATCATGAAAGTTTTTAACGAGATGGGCAAACCAATTGAAATCAAAGCCGATAAAGATTCAGCTTTTATGTGCACAGCATTGCAAGCATGGCTGAATGCGGAAAACGTCAAAATAGAGATCACTTCCAGCAAAAATGGAATATCTGACGTAGAAAGATTTCATAAAACAGTAAATGAAAAATTAAGAATAATATCTAGCGAGGATAACACAGAAGATAGATTCACGAAGTTTGAATTAATTCTTTATACTTATAATCATAAAACCAAACATAATACCACAAATAGGACACCAGCTGATATATTCATTTATGCAGGCTCACCTGATTATGACACACAACTAAATAAAGTGAATAAAATCACTCAATTAAATAAAAACCGCATAGAGTATGAAGTAGATACCCGCTATAAACTATCACCTCTAGTTAAGTCTAAGGTAACAAATCCTTTCAAAAGGACGGGTGAAATTAGACAGGTAGACGAAAAACATTATGAAGAAAAGAATAGGGGTAGGAAAATAACTCATTATAAATCAAAATTCAAGAAAAAGAAGAAATCTAATAGAAGCAAATATAATAATTCCAGAGAAACCGAGGAAGTTAATGGAATCGGCGAACTTCAACACAATTAAAATCCTCATCTTCCTCATAATTACCATCGTAATGGCACAGGGCCAAAACATAGAAATAAATTCTATAAAATCCCAAAACGGATATATGATATTCAAAACTGGATCGATCAACATACCTATCAATTACGAATACCATTATCTAACTGTTAATGTAACTAAAACCGAAGAACTATACCAAAATTTGTTAAGGCAAGCCACTAAATTCCAGGACATAATCCAAATAAAATATCTAGTAGACAAATTGCAAAGAGAAATGAACGGGCTAAAAATAACCAAAAGAAATAAAAGAGGCCTGATCAATATAGTAGGAACAGCCTACAAATATCTCTTTGGAACACTAGATCAGGAAGATAAAGTCGATTTGGAACAAAAAAATAGAAAATTTAGCCAGCCATAGTATTCAAATGAATGAACTAAATTTGGTAATAGATGCAGTTAATAGCGGAATAAACGTTATAAACAAACTAAATGAAGAAAAAGACAGGAATCAACAAATAGAAATTTTGATATTCAATCTACAACATTTCACAGAATATATCGAAGATATAGAACTAGGTATGCAATTAACTAGGCTCGGTATATTTAATCCAAAATTATTAAAACAAGACTACCTGGAACAAATAAATTCTGAGAAAATACTAAATATAAAAACCTCCACATGGCTAAAATCCGATACCAACGAAATTCTAATAATTTCCAACATTCCCAAAGACATTACAAAAGTACCAATCTATAAAATCGTTCCGTATCCAGACGAATTAAATAACATGTTAACAGATATGACATACGACAAGTACTACATAAAAAATGAAGAAGTATTTGTTAAAGAAACTAGATTGAAAACCAATGACAATTGTATAAAAGGAATTTTAATGCAAACTCCCACTAAATGTCCATATTCCAAAACTTTTCAAAACTTTCAAATAAACTTTATTGAACCCAATATACTAATCACGTGGAATCTTCCAAAAACAACGCTAAATCAGAATTGTGTAAACCAAGAAATCATAGCGGAAGGAAATACCATTATAAAAATCTACAACTGTTCTATCCAATTAAATGAATTTACAATATCAAACACAATGTTAGATTTTGCCCAGAATGTTTATGTCAACAACAACATAACTAAAATAAAACCACTGTCGTATGTCCAAACTAATGAAATAATTATGCAATACACCACATATAGTAACCTATTACAAATAAGTCTACTAATTGCATTTGTCATAATTATATTAGTACTACTAAGTTATGTAGCTGTTAAATTTACGAAAACTTCTAAAAGAGTCACGGTTAAATGTATAAACCCTATAATAGAAGCAGAAGAGGAACCAACCTCAGCCACCGCACTTGACACCCCGTCACTATACCCGAGGGTAATCGCCTAGGGACAGGCTAATAACAAACGTTGGGGGAGTGACATATCCATAATTCCCCACATCCCATATGTTTATGTACAATTCATCCACCCCATCCACACAAGTAACAGGACCCCACTCAAGAATCAATAACTATTTCTTCCCATACTCCAAGCTAGGGCCCCCCATAATATAAACAATGGACCACATTGTTTCAGCAACATTAGAATCACGCCACTCTCGAGAAATCGATTCTTTAGAATCACGCCACTCATGAGGACCAATCAAAGCTAGACATAAAACCAAGGAGTATCACATTCCTAGCTCCGTCATGTAATGCAACACCGATCGCCAGCAGTGGATGCCTTTCATCAAAGCCGACGCATCCCCAAATATCGATCCAGGCACGTACGCCACCGACACGAAGATGCAGCCGAGGAAAGCAACGCCCGAAGCCAGAGTCGGGAGTTCCAAGAGAAGGGCTCATGGAAACTAGCCAGCAGCAGAGAGATCAGTTCCGTTTGAGACAAGCAGACCGAAAGTCAAGTCGGGGAATTCATTTAAATCTTGTGACATAAAGATATTTAAGTTTGTAAAATAAAAGTATTTTTTTAAAAACTTAAAATCGAGTTGCGGATATTTAACTATATATATTATCTTGTTTTGAAAAAGAAGAGTTAATGTTGAACGCGAGGGCAATACTTCCCAAACTGTTCGCTGGAGTTTTAGAGTCACAACTGGCCACTACAGGTGCTATATAGGTGCGGTGGTTCAGTATACATGCCAGTGCTGGATAGGGAAGGGTTCTATATAAGTGCAGGTGCCATATAGTTGCGGAGGTTCCACTTTTTTGGGGCTATATTGCCATATTGGTGCTTATGCCCAAAATATGCGATCCTGCCACATTTCCTAGAGCGTGGGTTCCAGATCGTTGCGGTGATTCAATAAACATGCAAGTGCTGTATAGGGAAGGTTTCTATATAAGTGCAGGTGTCATATAGTTGCGGAGGTTCCACTTTTTTAGGGCTATATTGCCATATTGGTGCTTATGCCCAAAATATGCGATCCTGCCAAATTTCCTAGAGCGTGGGTGCTATATAGGTGCGGTGGTTCAGTATACATGCCAGTGCTGGATAGGGAAGGGTTCTATATAAGTGCAGGTACCATATAGTTGCGGAGGTTCCACTTTTTTATGGGCTAGAGTGCCATATTGGTGCTAGTGCCCAAGATGTGCGATCCTGCCACATTTCCTGGAGCGTGGGGGCTATATAGGTGCGGTGGTTCAGTATACATGCCAGTGCTGGATAGTGAAGGGTTCTATATAAGTGCAGGTGCCATATAGTTGCGGAGGTTCCACTTTTTTGGGGCTATATTGCCATATTGGTGCTTATGCCCAAAATATGCGATCCTGCCACATTTCCTGGAGTGTGTATGCTATATAGTTGCGGTGGTTCAGTATACATGCCAGTGCTGGATAGGGAAGGGTTCTATATAAGTGCAGAAGCCATATAGTTGCGGAGGTTCCACTTTTTTGGGGCTATATTGCCATATTGGTGCTTATGCCCAAGATGTGCTATCCTGCCACATTTCCTGGAGCGTGGGTGCTATATAGGTGCGGTGGTTCAGTATACATGCCAGTGCTGGATAGGGAAGGGTTCTATATAAGTGCAGGTGCCATATAGTTGCGGAGGTTCCACTTTTTTGGTTCTATATTGCCATATTGGTGCTTATGCCCAAAATATGCGATCCTGCCAAATTTCCTATAGCGTGGGTGTTATATAGGTGCGGTGGTTCAGTATACATGCCAGTGCTGGATAGGGAAGGGTTCTATATAAGTGCAGGTACCATATAGTTGCGGAGGTTCCACTTTTTTATGGGCTAGAGTGCCATATTGGTGCTAGTGCCCAAGATGTGCGATCCTGCCAAATTTCCTAGAGCGTGGGTGCCATATAGGTGCGGTGGTTCAGTATACATGCCAGTGCTGGATAGGGAAGGGTTCTATATAAGTGCAGGTGCCATATAGTTGCGGAGGTTCCACTTTTTTATGGGCTAGAGTGCCATATTGGTGCTAGTGCCCAAGACGTGCGATCCTGCCAAATTTCCTAGAGCGTGGGTGCTATATAGGTGCGGTGGTTCAGTATACATGCCAGTGCTGGATAGGGAAGGGTTCTATATAAGTGCAGGTGCCATATAGTTGCGGAGGTTCCACTTTTTTATGGGCTAGAGTGCCATATTGGTGCTAGTGCCCAAGATGTGCGATCCTGCCAAATTTCCTACAGCGTGGGTGCCATATAGGTGCGGTGGTTCAGTATACATGCCAGTGCTGGATAGGGAAGGGTTCTATATAAGTGCAGGTGCCATATAGTTGCGGAGGTTCCACTTTTTTGGGGCTATATTGCCATATTGGTGCTTATGCCCAAAATATGCGATCCTGCCACATTTCCTGGAGTGTGTATGCTATATAGTTGCGGTGGCTCAGTATACATGCCAGTGCTGGATAGGGAAGGGTTCTATATAAGTGCAGAAGCCATATAGTTGCGGAGGTTCCACTTTTTTGGGGCTATATTGCCATATTGGTGCTTATGCCCAAGATGTGCTATCCTGCCACATTTCCTGGAGCGTGGGTGCTATATAGGTGCGGTGGTTCAGTATACATGCCAGTGCTGGATAGGGAAGGGTTCTATATAAGTGCAGGTGCCATATAGTTGCGGAGGTTCCACTTTTTTGGTTCTATATTGCCATATTGGTGCTTATGCCCAAAATATGCGATCCTGCCAAATTTCCTATAGCGTGGGTGCTATATAGGTGCGGTGGTTCAGTATACATGCCAGTGCTGGATAGGGAAGGGTTCTATATAAGTGCAGGTACCATATAGCTGCGGAGGTTCCACTTTTTTATGGGCTAGAGTGCCATATTGGTGCTAGTGCCCAAGATGTGCGATCCTGCCACATTTCCTGGAGCGTGGGGGCTATATAGGTGCGGTGGTTCAGTATACATGCCAGTGCTGGATAGTGAAGGGTTCTATATAAGTGCAGGTGCCATATAGTTGCGGAGGTTCCACTTTTTTGGGGCTATATTGCCATATTGGTGCTTGTGCCCAAAATATGCGATCCTGCCACATTTCCTGGAGCGTGGGTGCTATATAGGTGCGGTGGTTCAGTATACATGCCAGTGCTGGATAGGGAAGGGTTCTATATAAGTGAAGGTGCCATATAGTTGCGGAGGTTCCACTTTTTTATGGGCTAGAGTGCCATATTGGTGCTAGTGACCAAGATGTGCGATCCTGCCACATTTCCTGGAGCGTGGGGGCTATATAGGTGCGGTGGTTCAGTATACATGACAGTGCTGGATAGGGAAGGGTTCTATATAAGTGCAGGTGCCATATAGTTGCGGAGGTTCCACTTTTTTGGGGCTATATTGCCATATTGGTGCTTATGCCCAAAATATGCGATCCTGCCACATTTCCTAGAGCGTGGGTTCCAGATCGTTGCGGTGATTCAATAAACATGCAAGTGCTGTATAGGGAAGGTTTCTATATAAGTGCAGGTGTCATATAGTTGCGGAGGTTCCACTTTTTTAGGGCTATATTGCCATATTGGTGCTTATGCCCAAAATATGCGATCCTGCCAAATTTCCTAGAGCGTGGGTGCTATATAGGTGCGGTGGTTCAGTATACATGCCAGTGCTGGATAGGGAAGGGTTCTATATAAGTGCAGGTACCATATAGTTGCGGAGGTTCCACTTTTGTATGGGCTAGAGTGCCATATTGGTGCTAGTGCCCAAGATGTGCGATCCTGCCACATTTCCTGGAGCGTGGGGGCTATATAGGTGCGGTGGTTCAGTATACATGCCAGTGCTGGATAGTGAAAGGTTCTATATAAGTGCAGGTGCCATATAGTTGCGGAGGTTCCACTTTTTTGGGGCTATATTGCCATATTGGTGCTTATGCCCAAAATATGCGATCCTGCCACATTTCCTGGAGTGTGTATGCTATATAGTTGCGGTGGTTCAGTATACATGCCAGTGCTGGATAGGGAAGGGTTCTATATAAGTGCAGAAGCCATATAGTTGCGGAGGTTCCACTTTTTTGGGGCTATATTGCCATATTGGTGCTTATGCCCAAGATGTGCTATCCTGCCACATTTCCTGGAGCGTGGGTGCTATATAGGTGCGGTGGTTCAGTATACATGACAGTGCTGGATAGGGAAGGGTTCTATATAAGTGCAGGTGCCATATAGTTGCGGAGGTTCCACTTTTTTGGTTCTATATTGCCATATTGGTGCTTATGCCCAAAATATGCGATCCTGCCAAATTTCCTAGAGCGTGGATGCTATATAGGTGCAATGGTTCAGTATACATGCCAGTGCTGGATAGGGAAGGGTTCTATATAAGTGCAGGTACCATATAGTTGCGGAGGTTCCACTTTTTTATGGGCTAGAGTGCCATATTGGTGCTAGTGCCCAAGATGTGCGATCCTGCCAAATTTCCTAGAGCGTGGGTGCCATATAGGTGCGGTGGTTCAGTATACATGCCAGTGCTGGATAGGGAAGGGTTCTATATAAGTGCAGGTGCCATATAGTTGCGGAGGTTCCACTTTTTTATGGGCTAGAGTGCCATATTGGTGCTAGTGCCCAAGATGTGCGATCCTGCCAAATTTCCTAGAGCGTGGGTGCCATATAGGTGCGGTGGTTCAGTATACATGCCAGTGCTGGATAGGGAAGGGTTCTATATAAGTGCAGGTGCCATATAGTTGCGGAGGTTCCACTTTTTTATGGGCTAGAGTGCCATATTGGTGCTAGTGCCCAAGATGTGCGATCCTGCCAAATTTCCTAGAGCGTGGGTGCCATATAGGTGCGGTGGTTCAGTATACATGCCAGTGCTGGATAGGGAAGGGTTCTATATAAGTGCAGGTGCCATATAGTTGCGGAGGTTCCACTTTTTTGGGGCTATATTGCCATATTGGTGCTTATGCCCAAAATATGCGATCCTGCCACATTTCCTGGAGTGTTGTAATGTGCAAGAAATTCATATTCTTAGAGGTGTGAGATTGTATGTACGGATGGAGGTTGTACCTACATTTTTTGACGGTCAGACACCAATAGTATAGCAGGATTTCGGAACGTGTACCTCTAGCTATGCTCTAACTAGCTCGCCGGAATGTCGTGGGATCTTTCCTACTCTCCTAATTGCCATACGAACACATTCGCAAAGATGTTTTAGGTACACTTGATTTAATGTTCAAAAGGAACTCTATAAAAGAAATCAAAAAAAGAAAAGAATGGGAATTTTAACTAACTGGCTAACCGACTACCGACAAATAGTCAGGCTATATTCCGCCGCTCTCGGGGAACTCAGATGACTTTGACCCCTTCTCTACCCTCCCTACCTTTAGTATGCCGTTTAATCGACAGCATAACCCTAATCAAGCGTATCTCTATTTGATCATCGGACTGCCTCAGGCTCTACTCAGGACAAACACAAAAGGTTTAATGTTCCATTATTATCTACTAATTATTATTTAATAATTCAAAATTTACGGGTTTGGACTTCATGACTTTCTGGATGTGCATAAACTTAATACAAAGTAATTAGATAAAGAAAGAGGAAATAATAACAAATTTATATCTAGTTATAAATGTATATGTATATGTATATAGGACTTAGGTGTAGAGAATATGGCGTAAAAGAAATTAAATTGGAAAGAATAGAAAAAAATAGGATAATAATATAAAAAGAAGGCAAACGTGAAAGAAAAATTACTAGCCGATCGGCTTTAATTATCGCACGTATGTATATGGTTGTTCAACATACCGCAATAGAAGTTTTACAAGACGTATATATATACTTTGAAAATACCCGAGATCTCCGTTTAAGGAAGCTCGTAACTCACTCATACTTTATACGAAATATCCGGCGTGTCCGTTGAGCTCAAGGGGCGACGTGGAAACATATTCTGAGGAAAGGAGAAAAATTATGAATATACATGTCTTCACTTCTAATTCGGATGAAACACCGATTTTATCATTTCCATACCAGTTTGACGACGATTTGCAACTTAACGGCTGATCTTAAAACTATGTGGCTTTCACTTGCGCTGATTTCAATTATGGGTCATTATATACATTGTTTGTTTTTCTCTTAACGTCTATACAATACAGAACTAAGATGAATAGCTAGTATCTTTAATAATCTTTAATAAAACAAAGAAAATGGAAAATCTCATAAAGAGACTCAAAATTGATACTTTGGTACATTTTTGATACGACGACTGTTAGCCGGCAGTGTGGATCGCAGCAGAATAATGTTTTTATTTCCCCAGTTTGGAAACCACTACACACACAACGAAGAAACTACGTGCGAAAGCTTTAGCCCCGCGCTTAACTCGTAAGCGAGAAGGGTGACGAGTGCGGCATATTAGTTTCTCCGAATTCGCCAGAAAACCATTCTTGTCGTCTTACTCCAAGAAGTACATCAGTTTAAGTATGCATCCACATAACTTCAAGTTTCACTCAAGTATATCTTCGGACGGCTTTTGCTAGTTTATTTGGTTGTAGTTATCGTGGGTTTATGTAGGTGCTGGTCCCTGGGAAATCCGAGGCCTTTCCCAGAACTACTAAGAAATCGATGGACTTTGACGACTTCGTTATTGGAGGGGTCAATTGGTACTTTTTTCTCTTTCCCGATGTCGAACGTAGTAAGATTTCCAGTCCTAGGATACAAGACTGTTAAAACTGTTTCACTATTGTACGATTCAAATACCTCTTGTCTTCTTTAAACCAAACCGAATAATACAATCCACCAGAACTTCAATTTAATTGGCACGTGTTTGATTGCACAACGTTTTCAAATTCACTGGATATATATATATATTTGCATAGAAAAATACCTCCGAGTTCGTACAGCTTCACTAAAGCAATGATCCATCTAGAAGTTTTATCACTAGCATTAGCCCTTGCGATCGGAACTTTACCTTCCACAACCAACGGGGAAATCATACGATGCTAAGCAAAGCTTACACATAGCTTCCACGACTAACGGAGAAATCGTACGATTTCTAGTGAAGCTTTAAAACATAACTCCCACAGAACCACGCTGCTTCTCTCAATTAGATCTTAAGCCCTTCAGTGAAAGCTTTAACTACTTCTCTCTTATAATCAATCTCTTATCTTGTTTTGGAAAAGAAGAGTTAATGTTGAACGCGAGGGCAATACTTCCCAAACTGTTCGCTGGAGTTTTAGAGTCACAACTGGCCACTACACCACAGTTGAGGAAGCGCTAGTTTTAACTGGCGAGGCCTAAACAGAAGAAGGACAGTTGCCTAGGGTTGAACTTGTATGTCTTTGAGGTGAAATATTCCTATGTTTTTACCCTGTTCCTTTTCCAGTTGATAATAGGATGAGCCAACTCGTCTAGATACCACGGCTGAATTAAAAACCGGCGCTAACTTTGCATTAAACTTTTTACTAGCATTGCTTTGGCAGAAATTGCGGGCAAGTACTGGCTCTCCAACCTTAAACTCAACTTTTCGACAGCGTAGATTATATCTCCTAGCATTTTGTTCATGTGACTCTTTCACCTTTTTCTTTGCCGATTCGCGAATGATTTGTAGTGCTTCCGGATAACTAATGCGGCTATCCTCCGATAAGAGTTTTAAGCGGCGAAGCAACTCATAGTCTTTGCCATTCAGAATCATATTTTGTCCAAAGGTTAGGAAATAGGGCGAGTACCCTGTGCTCTGGTGAATGTTGGATCTGAGAGCAGCACTGATTTCCGGTAATTTGGTATCCCAAGTGGAATGATCCTGGCTTATGTAAGCTCTTATAGCTGCTAACACCGATCTATTGAGTCTCTCACTGGCATTCGCCTGTGGTGAATATATCGCCGTCCGAACATGTTGTATTCCAAAGCGGGTTAGAAAAGCCTGAAAGGCTCCAGAAACGAATTGAGAGCCGTTATCTGTTAATATCACCTCGGGGACTCCAAATGTACAGAACAAATAATTTTCAAGGTATTCGCACACCCGATTGGAAGTAAACACCCTAAGGGGGCATAGGAAGTGAAATTTTGTGAAGTGGTCTACGATAATAAGTACCCCAATATGCCCTTTCTTGGTTCGGGGATATGGACCCAGCAAATCTATATAAAGTTTTTTTGTTTTGAAACGGACGATCAGAAACCATTGGTTTTCCCATGGGTGGTTTCAACACGGTGTTCGGGTGTTTGGTGTGACGACACACTTCACAATGAGTTACATACTCACGTATTTGCTTGTTCATTTTTGGCCAAAACAAATATCTTTTAATCTTTTCGATGGTTTTTCCCTACTCCACTATGAGCGGCATTCGGCGGATCATGGGCCCGCGCGATTACACCTTGGGTGAGTTCTCTAGGAATCCACAATTTCCAAGATAGATTATCTACACCCTTATTTCCCCGATCAGGTTCGGTTCTTTTGTAGACATAATCATTGAGAATCTTCATTGTCCGTAAGTATTTCTGCTTCATTCGGTTTGCCGAATTTACCTCGTGGAAAAGGGTTATGGTTGTCTTTACAGAAGTTTTCATGCTTGCGAACTTCTTCTCTCAGGCCAGTTCGATCGCGGATTTTGAGATGCAAGAGTTCATATCTGAGGGCTGTTTTTGCGTTACGTTTTAAAATGTCTACTAATTTATTTTCGCTAACCTCGTGTGAGAGCCTGGACACTAATTCTTCGACGGCCGTCTGATAATCGTCAAACGATTCACCCTCTCTCTGACGGCGTTTCCTAATCAACTCCCACAAGTCGAAATCATCTTTAGCATCATCGAATCGTTGTCTAAACGAGGCAGAAAAAGTTTGCCAAGAAAACTGTGGGTTCTTTCTATGGAAGTTCCAAAACCAATCGCTGGCTTTAGCCGAGAAAAGCAGATGCATATTGTCACAGAGTAATTCGTAATCGTTATTTAAAGTGGAGGATGTAAGTGAACGAACCCTGTACAGGAATTCGTCGACGTGCATAGCGTCTTTGGATCCGTCAAACTTTAGTCGCCAGCTGGCTAAGATATTAGCGGCCTTCCCAGGAGCTATCGCCCTGTTAGCGGCATTTGGATGTGGTAATCCCCTTTCCCTTCCGTTTTCTGAAGACAACGAGTTTCCTGATATATTAGGCTCATGATTTTGCCTTGTCGCTTGCACAGGCGTGCTATCTGAAGCTATTGCCATCCTACCTAATTGTTCGCGTAGATTTTCCTCGATCAAAGTCTTCACGAATGAACCTAGCTCCACCATCATATCTTTCTGTTGACCTTTAATCAAGGCTTGCATTACCTCAATGGTTCTTTCCGGCATATCTCCTTCGGCTGACCTATGGCTGATACTGCCCAAAGAGTTATCCCGAAATTGTTGAGACTGCAACCTAGTATGCATCCCTCTGCGCGATGTAGTTCCCTGTCACCCGACGCCTTGCCCCCCGGGGTACGTTGTACTGGTGACATGTTAAGGTAACCCAATAATACGAGTTCTGATCACTAAATGTGGAAATCCCTAATTATAGGACCAAAACTTCAATAAATTTTACAAAATTTTCCTAAATACCCAATATTTGTCCTTTTCGAGCCTGACTCCGTCCGATATACGCTTTCTCTTGTCGCCGGAATTAACCTCAATGAAATCTAAATTGGTCTATTGTATGTTTATGTGGTCAGTACTCTGGCAATGGCTAATTTCCAAATCTATATCTAGAAAATTAGACTTCCGAAAGCCATCGATACTCTTCCTTCATAAACTCTTTTGGGGTTATCCTATCATCATTTGGCCGACCTATCCGCCTTTGTGAATAGCTGTCGTATATTCGCAAATTAATTCTGGTAACCTTAAACAAAAATATAACAATTTTCCATCCCTTGCTACCTGGCGGATTCTATTTGGTTAGGTATTCCGAAACTCAGAATCTTAAACCAAAAATTCCATCAATATCCTCCGTTACGGTAGTTGGACTGGACTTATTAACTTTAATGTGGAGTTTAAAATTGCAACGAGCTAAGTTTTTGGGGGTTTTAACCAGTAGTAACTAGTACTCTGGCCCCACGTTGGGCGCCAATCTATGTAATGTGCTAGAAATTCTTATTCTTAGAGGTGTCAGATTGTATGTACGGATGGAGGTTGTACCTACATTTTTTTGACGGTCAGACACCAATAGTATAGCAGGATTTCGGAACGTGTACCTCTAGCTATGCTCTAACTAGCTCGCCGGAATGTCGTGGGATCTTTCCTACTCTCCTATTTGCCATACGAACACATTCGCAAAGATGTTTTAGGTACACTTGATTTAATGTTCAAAAGGAACTCTATAAAAGAAATCAAAAAAAGAAAAGAATGGGAATTTTAACTAACTGGCTAACCGACTACCGACAAATAGTCAGGCTATATTCCGCCGCTCTCGGGGAACTCAGATGACTTTGACCCCTTCTCTACCCTCCCTACCTTTAGTATGCCGTTTAATCGACAGCATAACCCTAATCAAGCGTATCTCTATTTGATCATCGGACTGCCTCAGGCTCTACTCAGGACAAACACAAAAGGTTTAATGTTCCATTATTATCTACTAATTATTATTTAATAATTCAAAATTTACGGGTTTGGACTTCATGACTTTCTGGATGTGCATAAACTTAATACAAAGTAATTAGATAAAGAAAGAGGAAATAATAACAAATTTATATCTAGTTATAAATGTATATGTATATGTATATAGGACTTAGGTGTAGAGAATATGGCGTAAAAGAAATTAAATTGGAAAGAATAGAAAAAAATAGGATAATAATATAAAAAGAAGGCAAACGTGAAAGAAAAATTACTAGCCGATCGGCTTTAATTATCGCACGTATGTATATGGTTGTTCAACATACCGCAATAGAAGTTTTACAAGACGTATATATATACTTTGAAAATACCCGAGATCTCCGTTTAAGGAAGCTCGTAACTCACTCATACTTTATACGAAATATCCGGCGTGTCCGTTGAGCTCAAGGGGCGACGTGGAAACATATTCTGAGGAAAGGAGAAAAATTATGAATATACATGTCTTCACTTCTAATTCGGATGAAACACCGATTTTATCATTTCCATACCAGTTTGACGACGATTTGCAACTTAACGGCTGATCTTAAAACTATGTGGCTTTCACTTGCGCTGATTTCAATTATGGGTCATTATATACATTGTTTGTTTTTCTCTTAACGTCTATACAATACAGAACTAAGATGAATAGCTAGTACGGAATTTAATCTTTAATAAAACAAAGAAAATGGAAAATCTCATAAAGAGACTCAAAATTGATACTTTGGTACATTTTTGATACGACGACTGTTAGCCGGCAGTGTGGATCGCAGCAGAATAATGTTTTTATTTCCCCAGTTTGGAAACCACTACACACACAACGAAGAAACTACGTGCGAAAGCTTTAGCCCCGCGCTTAACTCGTAAGCGAGAAGGGTGACGAGTGCGGCATATTAGTTTCTCCGAATTCGCCAGAAAACCATTCTTGTCGTCTTACTCCAAGAAGTACATCAGTTTAAGTATGCATCCACATAACTTCAAGTTTCACTCAAGTATATCTTCGGACGGCTTTTGCTAGTTTATTTGGTTGTAGTTATCGTGGGTTTATGTAGGTGCTGGTCCCTGGGAAATCCGAGGCCTTTCCCAGAACTACTAAGAAATCGATGGACTTTGACGACTTCGTTATTGGAGGGGTCAATTGGTACTTTTTTCTCTTTCCCGATGTCGAACGTAGTAAGATTTCCAGTCCTAGGATACAAGACTGTTAAAACTGTTTCACTATTGTACGATTCAAATACCTCTTGTCTTCTTTAAACCAAACCGAATAATACAATCCACCAGAACTTCAATTTAATTGGCACGTGTTTGATTGCACAACGTTTTCAAATTCACTGGATATATATATATATTTGCATAGAAAAATACCTCCGAGTTCGTACAGCTTCACTAAAGCAATGATCCATCTAGAAGTTTTATCACTAGCATTAGCCCTTGCGATCGGAACTTTACCTTCCACAACCAACGGGGAAATCATACGATGCTAAGCAAAGCTTACACATAGCTTCCACGACTAACGGAGAAATCGTACGATTTCTAGTGAAGCTTTAAAACATAACTCCCACAGAACCACGCTGCTTCTCTCAATTAGATCTTAAGCCCTTCAGTGAAAGCTTTAACTACTTCTCTCTTATAATCAATCTCTTATCTTGTTTTGGAAAAGAAGAGTTAATGTTGAACGCGAGGGCAATACTTCCCAAACTGTTCGCTGGAGTTTTAGAGTCACAACTGGCCACTACAGTGTGTATGCTATATAGTTGCGGTGGTTCAGTATACATGCCAGTGCTGGATAGGGAAGGGTTCTATATAAGTGCAGAAGCCATATAGTTGCGGAGGTTCCACTTTTTTGGGGCTATATTGCCATATTGGTGCTTATGCCCAAGATGTGCTATCCTGCCACATTTCCTGGAGCGTGGGTGCTATATAGGTGCGGTGGTTCAGTATACATGCCAGTGCTGGATAGGGAAGGGTTCTATATAAGTGCAGGTGCCATATAGTGGCGGAGGTTCCACTTTTTTGGTTCTATATTGCCATATTGGTGCTTATGCCCAAAATATGCGATCCTGCCACATTTCCTGGAGCGTGGATGCTATATAGGTGCGGTGTTTCAGTATACATGCCAGTGCTGGATAGGGAAGGGTTCTATATAAGTGCAGGTGCCATATAGTTGCGGAGGTTACACTTTTTTATGGGCTAGAGTGCCATATTGGTGCTAGTGCCCAAAATATGCGATCCTGCCAAATTTCCTAGAGCGTGGGTGCCATATAGGTGCGATAGTTCAGTATACATGCCAGTGCTGGATAGGGAAGGGTTCTATATAAGTGCAGGTGCCATATAGTTGCGGAGGTTCCACTTTTTTGGGGCTATATTGCCATATTGGTGCTTATGCCCAAAATATGCGGTCCTGCCACATTTCCTGGAGTGTGTATGCTATATAGTTGCGGTGGTTCAGTATACATGCCAGTGCTGGATAGGGAAGGGTTCTATATAAGTGCAGAAGCCATATAGTTGCGGAGGTTCCACTTTTTTGGGGCTATATTGCCATATTGGTGCTTATGCCCAAAATATGCGATCCTGCCACATTTCCTGGAGCGTGGATGCTATATAGGTGCGGTGGTTCAGTATACATGCCAGTGCTGGATAGGGAAGGGTTCTATATAAGTGCAGAAGCCATATAGTTGCGGAGGTTCCACTTTTTTGGGGCTATATTGCCATATTGGTGCTAGTGCCCAAGATGTGCGATCCTGCCACATTTCCTGGAGCGTGGGGGCTATATAGGTGCGGTGGTTCAGTATACATGTCAGTGCTGGATAGGGAAGGGTTCTATATAAGTGCAGGTGCCATATAGTTGCGGAGGTTCCACTTTTTTGGGGCTATATTGCCATATTGGTGCTTATGCCCAAAATATGCGATCCTGCCACATTTCCTGGAGTGTGTATGCTATATAGTTGCGGTGGTTCAGTATACATGCCAGTGCTGGATAGGGAAGGGTTCTATATAAGTGCAGAAGCCATATAGTTGCGGAGGTTCCACTTTTTTGGGGCTATATTGCCATATTGGTGCTTATGCCCAAAATATGCGATCCTGCCACATTTCCTGGAGCGTGGATGCTATATAGGTGCGGTGGTTCAGTATACATGCCAGTGCTGGATAGGGAAGGGTTCTATATAAGTGCAGAAGCCATATAGTTGCGGAGGTTCCACTTTTTTGGGGCTATATTGCCATATTGGTGCTAGTGCCCAAGATGTGCGATCCTGCCACATTTCCTGGAGCGTGGGGGCTATATAGGTGCGGTGGTTCAGTATACATGCCAGTGCTGGATAGGGAAGGGTTTTATATAAGTGCAGGTGTCATATAGTTGCGGAGTTCCACTTTTTTGAGGCTATAGTGCCGTATTGTTGCTAGTGCCCAAGATGTGCGATCTTGCCACATTTCCTGGAGCGTGGGTGATATATGGGTGCGGTGATTCAGTATACATGCCAGTGCTGGATAGGGAAGGGTTCTATATAAGTGCAGGTGCCATATAGTTGCGGAGGTTCCACTTTTTTATGGGCTAGAGTGCCATATTGGTGCTAGTGCCAAAGATGTGCGATCCTGATACATTTCCTGGAGCGTGGGGGCTATAGAGGTCCGGTGGTTCAGTATACATGCCAGTGCTGGATAGGGAAGGGTTCTATATAAGTGCAGAAGCCATATAGTTGCGGAGGTTCCACTTTTTTGGGGCTATATTGCCATATTGGTGCTTATGCCCAAAATATGCGATCCTGCCACATTTCCTGGAGTGTGTATGCTATATAGTTGCGGTGGTTCAGTATACATGCCAGTGCTGGATAGGGAAGGGTTCTATATAAGTGCAGGTGCTATATAGTTGCGGAGGTTCCACTTTTTTATGGGCTAGAGTGCCATATTGGTGCTAGTGCCCAAGATGTGCGATCCTGCCACATTTCCTGGAGCGTGGGGACTATATAGGTGCGGTGGTTCAGTATACATGCTAGTGCTGGATAGGGAAGTGTTATATATTAGTTTAGGTGCCATATAGTTGCGGAGGTTCCACTTTTTTGGGGCTATATTGCCATATTGGTGCTTATGCCCAAAATATGCGATCCTGCCACATTTCCTGGAGCGTGGGTGCTATATAGGTGCGGTGGTTCAGTATGCATGCCAGTGCTGGATAGGGAAGGGTTCTATATAAGTGCAGAAGCCATATAGTTGCGGAGGTTCCACTTTTTTGGGGCTATATTGCCATATTGGTGCTTATGCCCAAAATATGCGATCCTGCCACATTTCCTGGAGCGTGGGTGCTATATAGGTGCGGTGGTTCAGTATACATGCCAGTGCTGGATAGAGAAGGGTTCTATATAAGTGCAGGTGCCATATAGTTGCGGAGGTTCCACTTTTTTATGGGCTAGAGTGCCATATTGGTGCTAGTGACCAAGATGTGCGATCCTGCCACATTTCCTGGAGCGTGGGGGCTATATAGGTGCGGTGGTTCAGTATACATGACAGTGCTGGAAAGGGAAGGGTTCTATATAAGTGCAGGTGCCATATAGTTGCGGAGGTTCCACTTTTTTGGGGCTATATTGCCATATTGGTGCTTATGCCCAAAATATGCGATCCTGCCACATTTCCTAGAGCGTGGGTTCCAGATCGTTGCGGTGATTCAATAAACATGCAAGTGCTGTATAGGGAAGGTTTCTATATAAGTGCAGGTGTCATATAGTTGCGGAGGTTCCACTTTTTTAGGGCTATATTGCCATATTGGTGCTTATGCCCAAAATATGCGATCCTGCCACATTTCCTGGAGCGTGGGTGCTATATAGGTGCGGTGGTTCAGTATACATGCCAGTGCTGGATAGAGAAGGGTTCTATATAAGTGCAGGTGCCATATAGTTGCGGAGGTTCCACTTTTTTATGGGCTAGAGTGCCATATTGGTGCTAGTGCCCAAAATATGCGATCCTGCCAAATTTCCTAGAGCGTGGGTGCCATATAGGTGCGGTGGTTCAGTATACATGCCAGTGCTGGATAGGGAAGGGTTCTATATAAGTGCAGGTGCCATATAGTTGCGGAGGTTCCACTTTTTTGGGGCTATATTGCCATATTGGTGCTTATGCCCAAAATATGCGATCCTCCCACATTTCCTGGAGTGTGTATGCTATATAGTTGCGGCGGTTCAGTATACATGCCAGTGCTGGATAGGGAAGGGTTCTATATAAGTGCAGAAGCCATATAGTTGCGGAGGTTCCACTTTTTTGGGGCTATATTGCCATATTGGTGCTTATGCCCAAGATGTGCTATCCTGCCACATTTCCTGGAGCGTGGGTGCTATATAGGTGCGGTGGTTCAGTATACATGCCAGTGCTGGATAGGGAAGGGTTCTATATAAGTGCAGGTGCCATATAGTTGCGGAGGTTCCACTTTTTTGGGGCTATATTGCCATATTGGTGCTTATGCCCAAAATATGCGATCCTGCCACATTTCCTGGAGTGTGTATGCTACATAGTTGCGGTGGTTCAGTATACATGCCAGTGCTGGATAGGGAAGGGTTCTATATAAGTGCAGAAGCCATATAGTTGCGGAGGTTCCACTTTTTTGGGGCTATATTGCCATATTGGTGCTAGTGCCCAAGATGTGCGATCCTGCCACATTTCCTGGAGCGTGGGGGCTATATAGGTGCGGTGGTTCAGTATACATGCCAGTGCTGGATAGGGAAGGGTTCTATATAAGTGCAGGTGCCATATAGTTGCGGAGGCTCCACTTTTTTGGGGCTATATTGCCATATTGGTGCTTATGCCCAAAATATGCGATCCTGCCACTTTTCCTAGAGCGTGGGTTCCAGATCGTTGCGGTGATTCAATATACATGCAAGTGCTGTATAGGGAAGGTTTCTATATAAGTGCAGGTGTCATATAATTTCGTAGGTTCCACTTTTTTAGGGCTATATTGCCATATTGGTGCTTATGCCCAAGCAATGCGATCCTGCCAAATTTCCTAGAGCGTGGGTGCTATATAGGTGCGGTGGTTCAGTATACATGCCAGTGCTGGATAGGGAAGGGTTCTATATAAGTGAAGGTGCCATATAGTTGCGGAGTTCCACTTTTTTGAGGCTATAGTGCCGTATTGTTGCTAGTGCCCAAGATGTGCGATCTTGCCACATTTCCTGGAGCGTGGGTGATATATGGGTGCGGTGATTCAGTATACATGCCAGTGCTGGATAGGGAAGGGTTCTATATAAGTGCAGGTGCCATATAGTTGCGGAGGTTCCACTTTTTTATGGGCTAGAGTGCCATATTGGTGCTAGTGCCAAAGTTGTGCGATCCTGATACATTTCCTGGAGCGTGGGGGCTATAGAGGTCCGGTGGTTCAGTATACATGCCAGTGCTGGATAGGGAAGGGTTCTATATAAGTGCAGAAGCCATATAGTTGCGGAGGTTCCACTTTTTTGGGGCTATATTGCCATATTGGTGATTATGCCCAAAATATGCGATCCTGCCACATTTCCTGGAGTGTGTATGCTATATAGTTGCGGTGGTTCAGTATACATGCCAGTGCTGGATAGGGAAGGGTTCTATATAAGTGCAGGTGCCATATAGTTGCGGAGGTTCCACTTTTTTGGGGCTATATTGCCATATTGGTGCTTATGCCCAAGATGTGCGATCCTGCCACATTTCCTGGAGCGTGGGGGCTATATAGGTGCGGTGGTTCAGTATACATGACAGTGCTGGAAAGGGAAGGGTTCTATATAAGTGCAGGTGCCATATAGTTGCGGAGGTTCCACTTTTTTGGGGCTATATTGCCATATTGGTGCTTATGCCCAAAATATGCGATCCTGCCACATTTCCTAGAGCGTGGGTTCCAGATCGTTGCGGTGATTCAATAAACATGCAAGTGCTGTATAGGGAAGGTTTCTATATAAGTGCAGGTGTCATATAGTTGCGGAGGTTCCACTTTTTTAGGGCTATATTGCCATATTGGTGCTTATGCCCAAAATATGCGATCCTGCCACATTTCCTGGAGCGTGGGTGCTATATAGGTGCGGTGGTTCAGTATACATGCCAGTGCTGGATAGAGAAGGGTTCTATATAAGTGCAGGTGCCATATAGTTGCGGAGGTTCCACTTTTTTATGGGCTAGAGTGCCATATTGGTGCTAGTGCCAAAGATGTGCGATCCTGATACATTTCCTGGAGCGTGGGGGCTATAGAGGTCCGGTGGTTCAGTATACATGCCAGTGCTGGATAGGGAAGGGTTCTATATAAGTGCAGGTGCCATATAGTTGCGGAGGTTCCACTTTTTTGGGGCTATATTGCCATATTGGTGCTTATGCCCAAAATATGCGATCCTCCCACATTTCCTGGAGTGTGTATGCTATATAGTTGCGGTGGTTCAGTATACATGCCAGTGCTGGATAGGGAAGGTTTCTATATAAGTGCAGAAGCCATATAGTTGCGGAGGTTCCACTTTTTTGGGGCTATATTGCCATATTGGTGCTTATGCCCAAAATATGCGATCCTGCCACATTTCCTGGAGTGTGTATGCTACATAGTTGCGGTGGTTCAGTATACATGCCAGTGCTGGATAGGGAAGGGTTCTATATAAGTGCAGAAGCCATATAGTTGCGGAGGTTCCTCTTTTTTGGGGCTATATTGCCATATTGGTGCTAGTGCCCAAGATGTGCGATCCTGCCACATTTCCTGGAGCGTGGGGGCTATATAGGTGCGGTGGTTCAGTATACATGCCAGTGCTGGATAGGGAAGGGTTCTATATAAGTGCAGGTGCCATATAGTTGCGGAGGCTCCACTTTTTTGGGGCTATATTGCCATATTGGTGCTTATGCCCAAGCAATGCGATCCTGCCAAATTTCCTAGAGCGTGGGTGCTATATAGGTGCGGTGGTTCAGTATACATGCCAGTGCTGGATAGGGAAGGGTTCTATATAAGTGAAGGTGCCATATAGTTGCGGAGTTCCACTTTTTTGAGGCTATAGTGCCGTATTGTTGCTAGTGCCCAAGATGTGCGATCTTGCCACATTTCCTGGAGCGTGGGTGATATATGGGTGCGGTGATTCAGTATACATGCCAGTGCTGGATAGGGAAGGGTTCTATATAAGTGCAGGTGCCATATAGTTGCGGAGGTTCCACTTTTTTGGGGCTATATTGCCATATTGGTGCTTGTGCCCAAAATATGCGATCCTGCCACATTTCCTGGAGCGTGGGTGCTATATAGGTGCGGTGGTTCAGTATACATGCCAGTGCTGGATAGGGAAGGGTTCTATATAAGTGCAGAAGCCATATAGTTGCGGAGGTTCCACTTTTTTGGGGCTATATTGCCATATTGGTGCTTGTGCCCAAAATATGCGATCCTGCCAAATTTCCTAGAGCGTGGGTGCTATATAGGTGCGGTGGTTCAGTATACATGCCAGTGCTGGATAGGGAAGGGTTCTATATAAGTGAAGGTGCCATATAGTTGCGGAGTTCCACTTTTTTGAGGCTATAGTGCCGTATTGTTGCTAGTGCCCAAGATGTGCGATCTTGCCACATTTCCTGGAGCGTGGGTGATATATGGGTGCGGTGGTTCAGTATACATGCCAGTGCTGGATAGAGAAGGGTTCTATATAAGTGCAGGTGCCATATAGTTGCGGAGGTTCCACTTTTTTATGGGCTAGAGTGCCATATTGGTGCTAGTGCCCAAAATATGCGATCCTGCCAAATTTCCTAGAGCGTGGGTGCCATATAGGTGCGGTGGTTCAGTATACATGCCAGTGCTGGATAGGGAAGGGTTCTATATAAGTGCAGGTGCCATATAGTTGCGGAGGTTCCACTTTTTTGGGGCTATATTGCCATATTGGTGCTTATGCCCAAGATGTGCTATCCTGCCACATTTCCTGGAGCGTGGGTGCTATATAGGTGCGGTGGTTCAGTATACATGCCAGTGCTGGATAGGGAAGGGTTCTATATAAGTGCAGAAGCCATATAGTTGCGGAGGTTCCACTTTTTTGGGGCTATATTGCCATATTGGTGCTTATGCCCAAAATATGCGATCCTGCCACATTTCCTGGAGCGTGGGTGCTATATAGGTGCGGTGGTTCAGTATACATGCCAGTGCTGGATAGAGAAGGGTTCTATATAAGTGCAGGTGCCATATAGTTGCGGAGGTTCCACTTTTTTATGGGCTAGAGTGCCATATTGGTGCTAGTGACCAAGATGTGCGATCCTGCCACATTTCCTGGAGCGTGGGGGCTATATAGGTGCGGTGGTTCAGTATACATGACAGTGCTGGAAAGGGAAGGGTTCTATATAAGTGCAGGTGCCATATAGTTGCGGAGGTTCCACTTTTTTGGGGCTATATTGCCATATTGGTGCTTATGCCCAAAATATGCGATCCTGCCACATTTCCTAGAGCGTGGGTTCCAGATCGTTGCGGTGATTCAATAAACATGCAAGTGCTGTATAGGGAAGGTTTCTATATAAGTGCAGGTGTCATATAGTTGCGGAGGTTCCACTTTTTTAGGGCTATATTGCCATATTGGTGCTTATGCCCAAAATATGCGATCCTGCCACATTTCCTGGAGCGTGGGTGCTATATAGGTGCGGTGGTTCAGTATACATGCCATTGCTGGATAGAGAAGGGTTCTATATAAGTGCAGGTGCCATATAGTTGCGGAGGTTCCACTTTTTTATGGGCTAGAGTGCCATATTGGTGCTAGTGCCAAAGATGTGCGATCCTGATACATTTCCTGGAGCGTGGGGGCTATAGAGGTCCGGTGGTTCAGTATACATGCCAGTGCTGGATAGGGAAGGGTTCTATATAAGTGCAGGTGCCATATAGTTGCGGAGGTTCCACTTTTTTGGGGCTATATTGCCATATTGGTGCTTATGCCCAAAATATGCGATCCTCCCACATTTCCTGGAGTGTGTATGCTATATAGTTGCGGTGGTTCAGTATACATGCCAGTGCTGGATAGGGAAGGGTTCTATATAAGTGCAGAAGCCATATAGTTGCGGAGGTTCCACTTTTTTGGGGCTATATTGCCATATTGGTGCTTATGCCCAAGATGTGCTATCCTGCCACATTTCCTGGAGCGTGGGTGCTATATAGGTGCGGTGGTTCAGTATACATGCCAGTGCTGGATAGGGAAGGGTTCTATATAAGTGCAGGTGCCATATAGTTGCGGAGGTTCCACTTTTTTGGGGCTATATTGCCATATTGGTGCTTATGCCCAAAATATGCGATCCTGCCACATTTGCTGGAGTGTGTATGCTACATAGTTGCGGTGGTTCAGTATACATGCCAGTGCTGGATAGGGAAGGGTTCTATATAAGTGCAGAAGCCATATAGTTGCGGAGGTTCCACTTTTTTGGGGCTATATTGCCATATTGGTGCTAGTGCCCAAGATGTGCGATCCTGCCACATTTCCTGGAGCGTGGGGGCTATATAGGTGCGGTGGTTCAGTATACATGCCAGTGCTGGATAGGGAAGGGTTCTATATAAGTGCAGGTGCCATATAGTTGCGGAGGCTCCACTTTTTTGGGGCTATATTGCCATATTGGTGCTTATGCCCAAGCAATGCGATCCTGCCAAATTTCCTAGAGCGTGGGTGCTATATAGGTGCGGTGGTTCAGTATACATGCCAGTGCTGGATAGGGAAGGGTTCTATATAAGTGAAGGTGCCATATAGTTGCGGAGTTCCACTTTTTTGAGGCTATAGTGCCGTATTGTTGCTAGTGCCCAAGATGTGCGATCTTGCCACATTTCCTGGAGCGTGGGTGATATATGGGTGCGGTGATTCAGTATACATGCCAGTGCTGGATAGGGAAGGGTTCTATATAAGTGCAGGTGCCATATAGTTGCGGAGGTTCCACTTTTTTGGGGCTATATTGCCATATTGGTGCTTGTGCCCAAAATATGCGATCCTGCCACATTTCCTGGAGCGTGGGTGCTATATAGGTGCGGTGGTTCAGTATACATGCCAGTGCTGGATAGGGAAGGGTTCTATATAAGTGCAGAAGCCATATAGTTGCGGAGGTTCCACTTTTTTGGGGCTATATTGCCATATTGGTGCTTGTGCCCAAAATATGCGATCCTGCCAAATTTCCTAGAGCGTGGGTGCTATATAGGTGCGGTGGTTCAGTATACATGCCAGTGCTGGATAGGGAAGGGTTCTATATAAGTGCAGGTGCCATATAGTTGCGGAGGCTCCACTTTTTTGGGGCTATATTGCCATATTGGTGCTTGTGCCCAAGATGTGCGATCCTGCCACATTTCCTGGAGCGTGGGGGCTATATAGGTGCGGTGGTTCAGTATACATGCCAGTGCTGGATAGGGAAGGGTTCTATATAAGTGCAGGTGCCATATAGTTGCGGAGGCTCCACTTTTTTGGGGCTATATTGCCATATTGGTGCTTATGCCCAAGCAATGCGATCCTGCCAAATTTCCTAGAGCGTGGGTGCTATATAGGTGCGGTGGTTCAGTATACATGCCAGTGCTGGATAGGGAAGGGTTCTATATAAGTGAAGGTGCCATATAGTTGCGGAGTTCCACATTTTTGAGGCTATAGTGCCGTATTGTTGCTAGTGCCCAAGATGTGCGATCTTGCCACATTTCCTGGAGCGTGGGTGATATATGGGTGCGGTGATTCAGTATACATGCCAGTGCTGGATAGGGAAGGGTTCTATATAAGTGCAGGTGCCATATAGTTGCGGAGGTTCCACTTTTTTGGGGCTATATTGCCATATTGGTGCTTATGCCCAAAATATGCGATCCTGCCAAATTTCCTAGAGCGTGGGTGCTATATAGGTGCGGTGGTTCAGTATACATGCCAGTGCTGGATAGGGAAGGGTTCTATATAAGTGCAGGTGCCATATAGTTGCGGAGTTCCACTTTTTTGAGGCTATAGTGCCGTATTGCTGCTAGTGCCCAAGATGTGCGATCTTGCCACATTTCCTGGAGCGTGGATGCTATATAGGTGCGGCGGTTCAGTATACATGCCAGTGCTGGATAGGGAAGGGTTCTATATAAGTGCAGGTGCCATATAGTTGCGGAGGTTCCACTTTTTTGGGGCTATATTGCCATATCGGTGCTTATGCCCAAAATATGCGATCCTGCCACATTTCCTGGAGCGTGGATGCTATATAGGTGCGGTGGTTCAGTATACATGCCAGTGCTGGATAGGGAAGGGTTTTATATAAGTGCAGGTGCCATATACTAGCGGAGGTTCCACTTTTTTGGGGCTATATTGCCATATTGGTGCTTATGCCCAAAATATGCGATCCTGTCACATTTCCTGGAGCGTGGATGCTATATAGGTGCGGCGGTTCAGTATACATGCCAGTGCTGGATAGGGAAGGGTTCTATATAAGTGCAGGTGCCATATAGTTGCGGAGGTTCCACTTTTTTGGGGCTATATTGCCATATTGGTGCTTATGCCCAAAATATGCGATCCTGCCAAATTTCCTAGAGCGTGGGTGCTATATAGGTGCGGTGGTTCAATATACATGCAAGTGCTGTATAGGGACGGTTTCTTTATAAGTGCAGGTGTCATATAATTTCGGTGGTTACACTTTTTTAGGGCTATATTGCCATATTGATGCTTATGCCCAAAATATGCGATCCTGCCAAATTTCCTAGAGCGTGGGTGCTATATAGGTGCGGTGGTTCAGTATACATGCCAGTGCTGGATAGGGAAGGGTTCTATATAAGTGCAGGTGCCATATAGTTGCGGAGTTCTACTTTTTTGAGGCTAGAGTGCCGTATTGCTGCTAGTGCCCAAGATGTGCGATCTTGCCACATTTCCTGGAGCGTGGGTGATATATAGGTGCGGTGATTCAATATACATGCAAGTGCTGTATAGGGACGGGTTCTATATAAGTGCAGGTGCCATATAGTTGCGGAGGTTCCACTTTTTTGGGGCTATATTGCCATATTGGTGCTTATGCCCAAAATATACGATCCTGCCACATTTCCTGGAGCGTGGATGCTATATAGGTGCGGTGGTTCAGTATACATGCCAGTGCTGGATAGGGAAGGGTTGTATATAAGTGCAGGTGCCATATAGTTGCGGAGGTTCCACTTTTTTGGGGCTATATTGCCATATTGGTGCTTATGCCCAAGATGTGCTATCCTGCCACATTTCCTGGAGCGTGGGTGCTATATAGGTGCGGTGGTTCAGTATACATGCCAGTGCTGGATAGGGAAGGGTTCTATATAAGTGCAAGTGCCATATAGTTGCGGAGGTTCCACTTTTTTGGGGCTATATTGCCATATTGGTGCTTATGCCAAAGATGTGCGATCCTGCCACAGTTCCTGCAGCGTGTATGCTATATAGGTGCGGTGGTTCAGTATACATGCCAGTGCTGCATAGGGAAGTGTTCTATATAAGTGCAGGTGCCATATAGTTGCGGACGTTCCACTTTTTTGGGGCTATATTGCCATATTGGTGCTTATGCCCAAGATGTGCGATCCTGCCACATTTCCTGGAGCGTGGGTGCTATATAGGTGCGGTGGTTCAGTATACATGCCAGTGCTGGATAGGGAAGGGTTCTATATAAGTGCAGGTGCCATATAGTTGCGGAGGTTCCACTTTTTTGGGGCTATATTGCCATATTGGTGCTTATGCCCAAAATATGCGATCCTGCCACATTTCCTGGAGCGTGGATGCTATATAGGTGCGGTGGTTCAGTATACATGCCAGTGCTGGATAGGGAAGGGTTCTATATAAGTGCAGAAGCCATATAGTTGCGGAGGTTCCACTTTTTTGGGGCTATATTGCCATATTGGTGCTTATGCCCAAGATGTGCGATCCTGCCACATTTCCTGGAGCGTGGGTGCTATATAGTTGCGGTGGTTCAGTATACATGCCAGTGCTGGATAGGGAAGGGTTCTATATAAGTGCAGGTGCCATATAGTTGCGGAGGTTCCACTTTTTTGGGGCTATATTGCCATATTGGTGCTTATGCCCAAGATGTGCGATCCTGCCACATTTCCTGGAGCGTGGATGCTATATAGGTGCGGTGGTTCAGTATACATGCCAGTGCTGGATAGGGAAGGGTTCTATATAAGTGCAGGTGCCATATAGTTGCGGAGGTTCCACTTTTTTGGGGCTATATTGCCATATTGGTGCTTATGCCCAAAATATGCGATCCTGCCACATTTCCTGGAGCGTGGATGCTATATAGGTGCGGTGGTTCAGTATACATGCCAGTGCTGGATAGGGAAGGGTTCTATATAAGTGCAGGTGCCATATACTAGCGGAGGTTCCACTTTTTTGGGGCTATATTGCCATATTGGTGCTTATGCCCAAAATATGCGATCCTGCCACATTTCCTGGAGCGTGGATGCTATATAGGTGCGGTGGTTCAGTATACATGCCATTGCTGGATAGGGAAGGGTTCTATATAAGTGCATGTGCCATATAGTTGCGGAGGTTCCACTTTTTTGGGGCTATATTGCCATATTGCTGCTTATGCCCAAGATGTGCGACCCTGCCACATTTCCTGGAGCGTGGGGGCTATATAGGTGCGGTGGTTCAGTATACATGCCAGTGCTGGATAGGGAAGGGTTCTATATAAGTGCAGGTGCCATATAGTTGCGGAGGTTCCACTTTTTTGGGGCTATATTGCCATATTGGTGCTCATGCCCAAAATATGCGATCCTGTCACATTTCCTGGAGCGTGGATGCTATATAGGTGCGGCGGTTCAGTATACATGCCAGTGCTGGATAGGGAAGGGTTCTATATAAGTGCAGGTGCCATATAGTTGCGGAGGTTCCACTTTTTTGGGGCTATATTGCTATATTGGTGCTTATGCCCAAAATATGCGATCCTGCCACATTTCCTGGAGCGTGGATGCTATATAGGTGCGGTGGTTCAGTATACATGCCAGTGCTGGATAGGGAAGGGTTCTATATAAGTGCAGAAGCCATATAGTTGCGGAGGTTCCACTTTTTTTGGGCTATATTGCCATATTGGTGCTTATGCCAAAGATGTGCGATCCTGCCGCATTTCCTGGAGCGTGGATGCTATATAGGTGCGGTGGTTCAGTATACATGCCAGTGCTGGATAGGGAAGGGTTCTATATAAGTGCAGGTGCCATATAGTTGCGGAGGTTCCACTTTTTTGGGGCTATATTGCCATATTGGTGCTTATGCCCAAAATATACGATCCTGCCACATTTCCTGGAGCGTGGATGCTATATAGGTGCGGTGGTTCAGTATACATGCCAGTGCTGGATAGGGAAGGGTTCTATATAAGTGCAGAAGCCATATAGTTGCGGAGGTTCCACTTTTTTGGGGCTATATTGCCATATTGGTGCTTATGCCAAAGATGTGCGATCCTGCCGCATTTCCTGGAGCGTGGATGCTATATAGGTGCGGTGGTTCAGTATACATGCCAGTGCTGGATAGGGAAGGGTTCTATATAAGTGCAGAAAACATATAGTTGCGGAGGTTCCACTTTTTTGGGGCTATATTGCCATATTGGTGCTTATGCCCAAGATGTGCGATCCTGCCACATTTCCTGGAGCGTGGGTGCTATATAAGTGCAGCGGTTCAGTATACATGCCAGTGCTGGATAGGGAAGGGTTCTATATAAGTGCAGGTGCCATATAGTTGCGGAGGTTCCACTTTTTTGGAGCTATATTGCCATATTGGTGCTTATGCCCAAAATATGCGATCCTGCCACATTTCCTGGAGCGTGGGTGCTATATAAGTGCAGCGGTTCAGTATACATGCCAGTGCTGGATAGGGAAGGGTTCTATATAAGTGCAGGTGCCATATAGTTGCGGAGGTTCCACTTTTTTGGAGCTATATTGCCATATTGGTGCTTATGCCCAAAATATGCGATCCTGCCACATTTCCTGGAGCGTGGATGCTATATAGGTGCGGTGGTTCAGTATACATGCCAGTGCTGGATAGGGAAGGGTTCTATATAAGTGCAGAAGCCATATAGTTGCGGAGGTTCCACTTTTTTGGGGCTATATTGCCATATTGGTGCTTATGCCCAAGATGTGCGATCCTGCCACATTTCCTGGAGCGTGGATGCTATATAGGTGCGGTGGTTCAGTATACATGCCATTGCTGGATAGGGAAGGGTTCTATATAAGTGCATGTGCCATATAGTTGCGGAGGTTCCACTTTTTTGGGGCTATATTGCCATATTGGTGCTTATGCCCAAGATGATCGACCCTGCCACATTTCCTGGAGCGTGGGGGCTATATAGGTGCGGTGGTTCAGTATACATGCCAGTGCTGGATAGGGAAGGGTTCTATATAAGTGCAGGTGCCATATAGTTGCGGAGGTTCCACTTTTTTGGGGCTATATTGCCATATTGGTGCTCATGCCCAAAATATGCGATCCTGTCACATTTCCTGGAGCGTGGATGCTATATAGGTGCGGTGGTTCAGTATACATGCCAGTGCTGGATAGGGAAGGGTTCTATATAAGTGCAGGTGCCATATAGTTGCGGAGGTTCCACTTTTTTGGGGCTATATTGCCATATTGGTGCTTATGCCCAAAATATGCGATCCTGCCACATTTCCTGGAGCGTGGGTGCTATATAAGTGCGGCGGTTCAGTATACATGCCAGTGCTGGATAGGGAAGGGTTCTATATAAGTGCAGGTGCCATATAGTTGCGGAGGTTCCACTTTTTCTGAGCTATATTGCCATATTGGTGTTTATGCCCAAAATATGCGATCCTGCCACATTTCCTGGAGCGTGGATGCTGTATAGGTGCGGTGGTTCAGTATACATGCCAGTGCTCGATAGGGAAGGGTTCTATATAAGTGCAGAAGCCATATAGTTGCGGAGGTTCCACTTTTTTGGGCTATATTGCCATATTGGTGCTTATGCCCAAGATGTGCGATCCTGCCACATTTCCTGGAGCGTGGGTGCTATATAGGTGCGGTGGTTCAGTATACATGCCAGTGCTGGATAGGGAAGGGTTCTATATAAGTGCAGGTGCCATATAGTTGCGGAGGTTCCACTTTTTTGGGGCTATATTGCCATATTGGTGCTTATGCCCAAAATATGCGATCCTGCCACATTTCCTGGAGCGTGGATGCTATATAGGTGCGGTGGTTCAGTATACATACCAGTGCTGGATAGGGAAGGGTTCTATATAAGTGCAGAAGCCATATAGTTGCGGAGGTTCCACTTTGTTGGGGCTATATTGCCTTATTGGTGCTTATGCCAAAGATGTGCGATCCTGCCGCATTTCCTGGAGCGTGGATGTTATATAGGTGCGGTGATTCAGTATACATGCCAGTGCTGGATAGGGAAGGGTTCTATATAAGTGCAGGTGCCATATAGTTGCGGAGGTTCCACTTTTTTGGGGCTATATTGCCATATTGGTGCTTATGCCCAAAATATACGATCCTGCCACATTTCCTGGAGCGTGGATGCTATATAGGTGCGGTGGTTCAGTATACATGACAGTGCTGGATAGGGAAGGGTTCTATATAAGTGCAGAAGCCATATAGTTGCGGAGGTTCCACTTTTTTGGGGCTATATTGCCATATTGGTGCTTATGCCCAAAATATGCGATCCTGCCACATTTCCTGGAGCGTGGGTGCTATATATGTGCGGCGGTTCAGTATACATGCCAGTGCTGGATAGGGAAGGGTTCTATATAAGTGCAGGTGCCATATAGTTGCGGAGGTTCCACTTTTTTGGAGCTATATTGCCATATTGGTGCTTATGCCCAAAATATGCGATCCTGCCACATTTCCTGGAGCGTGGATGCTATATAGGTGCGGTGGTTCAGTATACATGCCAGTGCTGGATAGGGAAGGGTTCTATATAAGTGCAGAAGCCATATAGTTGCGGAGGTTCCACTTTTTTGGGGCTATATTGCCATATTGGTGCTTATGCCCAAGATGTGCGATCCTGCCACATTTCCTGGAGCGTGGGTGCTATATAGGTGCGGTGGTTCAGTATACATGCCAGTGCTGGATAGGGAAGGGTTCTATATAAGTGCAGGTGCCATATAGTTGCGGAGGTTCCACTTTTTTGGGGCTATATTGCCATATTGGTGCTTATGCCCGAAATATGCGATCCTGCCACATTTCCTGGAGCGTGGATGCTATATAGGTGCGGTGGTTCAGTATACATGCCAGTGCTGGATAGGGAAGGGTTCTATATAAGTGCAGGTGCCATATAGTTGCGGAGGTTCCACTTTTTTGGGGCTATATTGCCATATTGGTGCTTATGCCCAAAATATGCGATCCTGCCACATTTCCTGGAGCGTGGATGCTATATAGGTGCGGTGGTTCAGTATACATGACAGTGCTGGATAGGGAAGGGTTCTATATAAGTGCAGAAGCCATATAGTTGCGGAGGTTCCACTTTTTTGGGGCTATATTGCCATATTGGTGCTTATGCCCAAAATATGCGATCCTGCCACATTTCCTGGAGCGTGGATGCTATATAGGTGCGGTGGTTCAGTATACATGCCAGTGCTGGATAGGGAAGGGTTCTATATAAGTGCAGGTGCCATATAAGTTGCGGAGGTTCCACTTTTTTGGGGCTATATTGCCATATTGGTGCTTATGCCCAAAATATGCGATCCTGCCACATTTCCTGGAGCGTGGATGCTATATAGGTGCGGTGGTTCAGTATACATGCCAGTGCTGGATAGGGAAGGGTTCTATATAAGTGCAGGTGCCATATACTAGCGGAGGTTCCACTTTTTTGGGGCTATATTGCCATATTGGTGCTTATGTCCAAGATGTGCGATCCTGCCACATTTCCTGGAGCGTGGATGCTATATAGGTGCGGTGGTTCAGTATACATGCCATTGCTGGATAGGGAAGGGTTCTATATAAGTGCATGTGCCATATAGTTGCGGAGGTTCCACTTTTTTGGGGCTATATTGCCATATTGGTGCTTATGCCAAAGATGTGCGATCCTGCCGCATTTCCTGGAGCGTGGATGCTATATAGGTGCGGTGGTTCAGTATACATGCCAGTGCTGGATAGGAAGGGTTCTATATAAGTGCAGGTGCCATATAGTTGCGGAGGTTCCACTTTTTTGGGGCTATATTGCCATATTGGTGCTTATGCCCAAAATATACGATCCTGCCACATTTCCTGGAGCGTGGATGCTATATAGGTGCGGTGGTTCAGTATACATGCCAGTGCTGGATAGGGAAGGGTTCTATATAAGTGCAGGTGCCATATAGTTGCGGAGGTTCCACTTTTTTGGGGCTATATTGCCATATTGGTGCTTATGCCCAAAATATGCGATCCTGCCACATTTCCTGGAGCGTGGATGCTATATAGGTGCGGTGGTTCAGTATACATGCCAGTGCTGGATAGGGAAGGGTTCTATATAAGTGCAGTAGCCATATAGTTGCGGAGGTTCCACTTTTTTGGGGCTATATTGCCATATTGGTGCTTATGCCCAAGATGTGCGATCCTGCCACATTTCCTGGAGCGTGGGTGCTATATAGGTGCGGTGGTTCAGTATACATGCCAGTGCTGGATAGGGAAGGGTTCTATATAAGTGCAGGTGCCATATAGTTGCGGAGGTTCCACTTTTTTGGGGCTATATTGCCATATTGGTGCTTATGCCCAAGATGTGCGATCCTGCCACATTTCCTGGAGCGTGGATGCTATATAGGTGCGGTGGTTCAGTATACATGCCAGTGCTGGATAGGGAAGGGTTCTATATAAGTGCAGGTGCCATATAGTTGCGGAGGTTCCACTTTTTTGGGGCTATATTGCCATATTGGTGCTTATGCCCAAGATGTGCGATCCTGCCACATTTCCTGGAGCGTGGGTGCTATATAGGTGCGGTGGTTCAGTATACATGCCAGTGCTGGATAGGGAAGGGTTCTATATAAGTGCAGGTGCCATATAGTTGCGGAGGTTCCACTTTTTTGGGGCTATATTGCCATATTGGTGCTTATGCCCAAGATGTGCGATCCTGCCACATTTCCTGGAGCGTGGATGCTATATAGGTGCGGTGGTTCAGTATACATGCCAGTGCTGGATAGGGAAGGGTTCTATATAAGTGCAGGTGCCATATAGTTGCGGAGGTTCCACTTTTTTGGGGCTATATTGCCATATTGGTGCTTATGCCCAAAATATGCGATCCTGCCACATTTCCTGGAGCGTGGATGCTATATAGGTGCGGTGGTTCAGTATACATGCCAGTGCTGGATAGGGAAGGGTTCTATATAAGTGCAGGTGCCATATACTAGCGGAGGTTCCACTTTTTTGGGGCTATATTGCCATATTGGTGCTTATGTCCAAGATGTGCGATCCTGCCACATTTCCTGGAGCGTGGATGCTATATAGGTGCGGTGGTTCAGTATACATGCCAGTGCTGGATAGGGAAGGGTTCTATATAAGTGCAGGTGCCATATAGTTGCGGAGGTTCCACTTTTTTGGGGCTATATTGCCATATTGGTGCTTATGCCCAAGATGTGCGATCCTGCCACATTTCCTGGAGCGTGGGGGCTATATAGGTGCGGTGGTTCAGTATACATGCCTAGTGCTGGATAGGGAAGGGTTCTATATAAGTGCAGAGCCATATAGTTGCGGAGGTTCCACTTTTTTGGGGCTATATTGCCATATTGGTGCTTATGCCAAAGATGTGCGATCCTGCCGCATTTCCTGGAGCGTGGATGCTATATAGGTGCGGTGGTTCAGTATACATGCCAGTGCTGGATAGGGAAGGGTTCTATATAAGTGCAGGTGCCATATAGTTGCGGAGGTTCCACTTTTTTGGGGCTATATTGCCATATTGGTGCTTATGCCCAAGATGTGCGATCCTGCCACATTTCCTGGAGCGTGGATGC